>NW_015630576.1:1534601-1546203 GCF_001515625.1 Sinocyclocheilus rhinocerous
TGTTTTTTTAACTTTAAACCGCATAAACACATTTCATTACACCAAATACACAAAATAATGTTCTTTTTAGCAGCATCATATGACCCCTTTAGAGAAAATTTAGAGTTTCCCCACTTGTAATAACGACTTTGTGGTGGCGTTCATGTGCGTTCAACTCGTAAATACGATCTATCCGACATGACTTCAACGCACCATGAGCTCATGTGCAAACAAGTGCACGCACAACGATAATATGGTAAGTGTTGTTGTAAGTAATGATGTGCGATCTGACATTATCAAGTAACTTCTAGGTTACTAGGTAATCACCAAATCAAAAAAACTTTTTTTCTATTTTAATATATTTCGAAGTGTAATTTATTCCTGTTATGCAAAGCTGAATTATGAGCAGCAGTTACTCCAGTCTTGAGTGTCACAGGATCCTTCAGAAACCATTCTAATATACTGATTTGAAGCATTTCTCATTATTAACAATGTTGAAAACAGTTGTGCTGCTTAGTATTTTTTTTTTTAAACCGTGTTACATTTATTTTTCAGGATTTTTTGATGTATAGAATGTTTAAAAGGAAAGCATTTATTTGAAATAGAAATATTTTCTAACATAATAAATGTCTTCACTGTCACTTTTGTTCAGTTTAATGCACCCTTGCTGAATAAAATTGTTAATTCATTTTTAAAAAATCCCTGACCACAAACGTTTGAATGGCAACGTACATATTTTAAGATTCAATAAAAATCATCAGGTTTTGTATATATATATGTGTTAAAATAGAAATAAAGAATAAAACAGACTTTGAGACCAACTGTACCCCACTGTACATTTATGAAAACATCTCCCTGCAGAGACAACCAAACTAGATGAATGCGTCTTCAATGTCAGCACAGGCAAAAAATCTGCGGACATAAGATCTGAGGCTTCCAAGTGAAAATGTATACCATTAATGCATCTTTATTACGCAATCATGGTATACATTTCCAGTGCTGAAGGGCAGCGTAGGAAGTGATGATCTGCCTTGTGCTAGGCATGTGTCTGAATTGAACGGGCAAACTAATTAAATCCAGAGGTGACAAACTTCATCGCCCATGTGCCCCAGTCTCAAGATACCCACGTATCAACGTCGTCTCATGGCCCACTGTCCCAGACACGCTTTAGGGCTCCCATACTGGGGAAACTGAAATTCTGGACATCTTTTAAATGTCACAAAGAGCCGGCGGCCTGGCTTTTACCAGGAAAAAACATCTCTAAACAATGAATCAGTTGTCAGACCTTCCATTCCCATGCACAACCAAGTCTGGCAAACTCTTTCAGAGTCAAAGAGGAGGTCCAGCGAGCAGTAGCGCAGGCGTCACTTCGAGGAGCCAGAGTCAGGACTTAAATGGAGTTTGGGCTGCTGACAGGTATTAATACAAGACAGAGACTCCAACCTGATCTGTGTGTCTAATGAAGGCCCGCGGGACAGGGGGCAACCTGGCCCCCCGAGATGTCTTGCTCTCTTACTTATGGCATAAGCCTGGCAAGGATGTCGCAAGCTTTGGTAGGGTCTGGAAAAGTGTAGCAGGAGAGTAGTTGATCTGGGCCTAGAGGTTCAAGAGCATGCATTTGATCCTCTCACTTCCAAAAGGCAGCAGATGAAGCCATCGGCTCCCTAAAGACAGCCCTCCATCTCACTTGCAGGATAGCAGGTGATCATTTAGCAGAGGCTTGCATAGTGAGGTTGTCACGATACCAGAATTTCTGTAGGCAATGACCTACAAATGGAATTTAATGATTCTTGATTCTAGTTTCAATACCACAGCAAAACTAAAACGGCATTAAGCACACTTGCTATTGAAAAGTTTTGTGACTTGCAGTTCATGACCTTTTTCTATTTGAGCAGCTATAGCTCTACTGCTTGCCATTGTGTTTTGCTGCTGATTCAAGCGACATTTCCAAGTTCAATTGCACAATCTTACTGTGATGAGGGCTTGGCTCGTGAATATTAATGAGTTTACATGACTGCATGCACCAAAGTTAAACAACATTAGCATGACCAAATAACATAACATTCATGAAACAGACTATACTTTCATAAACTAGCATTCAAATATTTGGGGTTGGTACAATTTTTTAATGCTTTTAAATAGCAGTTGATCAAAAATACAGCAAAAACAGTAATATTGTGAAATATTATCACAATTTAAAATAACTGTTTATACGTTTTTCAAGATACTTCAAATCCTGAAGGATTTATTTGAAATAGACATGTTTGTAACATTATAAATGTCTTTACTGACACTTTTGATCAATTTAATGCATCCTTGCATATTCATTTCTTTAACAATCTTACTGACTCCAAAGCTTCGAACAATAGTGAAGCATTGCTAATTTTGCTAGCTCTTACTGTATTGTACAACAGTCACATTTCTTGCCTCATTAAAACAGACAAAAGTAGAACAAGCTGGGAATAAAGTCAATGTTTAGAGAATAAATCTCATAACAGTTTTTTATGAGAATAAAGTCATGAAGTTTCAAGAATAACGTTACAAAATTAAAGCAGTAATATTTTGAGAATAAAGTCAAAATTATGATAATTATGATGATGCTTCTAAAACCATTAAAAATTATATTGTTACTTAAACCAGACTTATATCAGTACTCCCTAATCTATAGCAAGAACATACTATGGAGCAACTAATACCTTTTTGAATTTTAACCTACAACCTTAGAATTAGCAGTCCACATCTTTAACTACTCCACCACAGCACCTCAGGTTGGTCTTAAGGCCATGTCCACACGTACACGGGTGGAGTTTTTCCTTCTTCTGTTTAAAAAAAAAATCTCAGTCCACATGAAAACGCAAACGCATGCTATGAAGCACTGTCAAGAGCATGCAACCTTAGAATTAGCAGTCCACATCTTTAACTACTCCACCACAGCACCTCAGGTTGGTCTTAAGGCCATGCTATGAAGCACTGTCAAGAGCATGCCAAACCAACAGGTGGTGATATAATCTCAACCGTAAAGCCATGTTGGCCAATCAGAAGCCTGAAAAAGTCTCCAGTAGGTGGAGATAGCAGCGCAGGCGCCCGACGTCACAAGCCAAAAATGGTTTCAGTGAACTGGTGCTGCGTTTGCGCGAGGACGAACGGCCTAAATGCGTAGAAAAAGCTGCGGTTTTAAAAATAACCACGTTCGTGTGGACAGGGCAGATATGTTTCTCAAACCTGCCTTTCTCATTTAACCGTAAATGTAGATCTAACTGATCATCTACAGCAATTACGTTGTTCAAATAATGCATAAAATGTATAAAGAAAAAAACACCTAATTTCATATGTTCACACTGTATATACAGATGCTTATATGGTTGAATAGACACACACATTCACACATGTAAACTAGACCATCTGAGTTCAGCATGTCTGTAAACATAGTCCAGAGAGCCGGATGTCTCTGGAGGTGAATGTCTATGCTGAGAGACGGAAGGGGAGACAGAATGTCGGCTCTAATGGCCAGATCAAAGGGAACTCCTGCCACATAGACATCCTGCAGTGACATGAAACAGTCTCAGCCATGCAGTGTATCTGAAATTTGAATCTGAATCTCAATGTCTTATCTAAGGGTAGGAGGAGATAGTTCATGTACATAAGTGTCTGGTCAGGAGTTAAAACATCTAAAAGTGTCTCCAAAAATAAAGCTGGGCTATAAAAGATGAATTCTATATTCATGCACCAAGTTGCCTAGCAAAGGTAAACAGCCGACACTCTGCTTAGCGTCGTGCCAACATCATCTCCGGACCGTGGTTAAATCACTGTAACATATGCTTCCTGGTAGCTTGCTGCTTTAAGGGTTTTGTGAATTTATCCTCTGAAAACAAAATAAACCCATTGTACAGTATATCCGAAAAATCACAAATCCCTAAATAATACATTTCTTAATTTGACATTATCTGAAGGATTTATCATATCTGGAGGATGTTGTCATGTAAAAATGTGTATATATATACAGATGTCATATATATACAGTTCAGATGTCATATATATACAGTTCAGAAGTAAAAGTCTCTTACGTTTATCAAGGCTGCGTTTATTTAATCCAAAATACTGTAAAAACGGTAATATTGTGGAACATAATTAAAAAAAATGTTTTTCTATTTTATTATACTTTAAAATATAATTTATTCCTGTGATGGCAAAGCTGAATTTTCAGCATCATTACTCCAGTCTTCAGTGTCACATGATCCTTCAGAAATCATTGTAGTATGCTGATTTCACTTGGTGCTTAAGTAGCACTTTTTATTGTTATAAAAGTTGAAAACGTTTGTGCTGCTTAACATTTTTGCAGAAATGGTGATACATTTGTTCAGGATTTTTCGATGAATAGAAAGTTTGAAAACAGAATTTTTAAAAATAAATAAATTTTGCAACAACGTAGAAGTCTGTACTGTCACTTTTGATCAACTGAATGCATCCTTACTAAATAAAAGTTTGGTAACACTTTATTTTAAGGTGTCCTTGTTACACAGGGTTAGGGTTAGGGTTAATGTTATATGTAATCACTACAATAAATTATGCATAATTACATGTAAGTAACCCTAAACCAAACCCTAATCCTAACCCTAACCATATAGTAAGTGCATGTAGTTAATTAATATTACTCAGTACTTAAATGTATAATTACACTGTAACAAGGACACCTAAACAGCCAATCAGAGCAGAGCTCAACATTATTATTCATGACCCTTCCAAATAAGGTAAAAACAGACTATTTCATTCTAGGGACAAATAGGGTTGTAATTGGACATGTAAAACTGTTTCTGGAGATATGTTGCCCTTACCTAAGCCACATACCTTCTATGTAGATATCAGAGAACAATTTAAAATATTGTATTAATGCATTCTATGGCACCTTTAAATCTTACGGTGTCCATCTTATTCTTCCCGTAAAAATGGGCACGGCCATTTGTAAATACTATGTGTCTGGCCTCCGGTCTCATTTGCTTCCAGCTATTTTTAGCTGTACAAAACCGCTCGTTTTGCTGCTTGATACTGCAAACTGATGTGCCTTACCATATTATGTTAGTGTATTATCTTAATTATGAACACACTGGTTTGTAATGCAAACAGTTTTACCATTTACTGCACGTTACTCTTCTCAATATTTCCCTATAGCGGCTAATGAACCGGAAGTCTTGCACATAGGCTTACTTCCGCGTTTAGGAATAAGGTGGATATAGCATTAGAAATAAAATGACATTCTTGTCTCTTCTCAATCCTTATTTCAGCAAGATTCAGACCAGCACAGATTTATACCCTAAACTATCATTGCACAAATGAAGATATGGTCATTATCCTCTGACATAAAAACCTTTGACCCTGTGTGCTCTCTTCTAAAGTTCCTGATACAAATCAAAGAGTCAGTAATGATGAGCTCTATGGAATGTCAGCTGACATATCTGCCAAAGCCACTATTTCCTCTCACCTCAACTGACTGTGCTCAGTATTTCATAGTATCATTCATGCTAACCTACAGCACAACCACAAACAACAAGAAGTGAACCATCGTTAAATAAGTGACATGGCACCCCACAAGGGCTGTCATCCACATGTTGTTTGGGGCCCTGTAATGAAGAGGCGCACTAAGTTCCTCTGTTACACTGAGAGAAAAGAAAAAAGTATCTTCAGGATTACAACAACCTGTTTTTCACTGTAGGTAAATGAGCATCATAAACGACTGTAGGAACAGCTGAAACTCCTGATAATTGATTTTAGGCTTTATCTCAGTATATCAGTGGGCTTTTTTAACAAAACTAACGAAACTAAATGCAAAATTAAGTGCAAGTACATGTACTTCTTCTGTGAACATCATCTTTAAGAGAAAAATAATCAATAAAGTGAAACATAGACAGGTGATCAAAACAGAACGAGGCATGGAGCGATCAGAGAGACTGTTGGTGGGTACTGTGACCTCTCCACTGCAATCAGTGCCTCTTTGAATAATAAGCAGTATTTCTCCATGTATTCTTTTCCATAAAATAATTTATATATATAAAGTAGATATTACAACTTGAGCTGTGTACTTCAAGCATTGAATGTGTAAAAATATTAACACATTGTTTGCCTTAAAGAGCACTTATTACAACCAATAAATGGGCTCAGCAGGTGGATTTTTGTAATCCATACTATAAACAGAATATATCATATTCATAATAACAGAAAAATTAGGAAATATTACAACTGACAAAGCACAAAAATATAAAAATAAAATATATAAGTTTTCTAAAAGCAAAAAAGTAGTATCATGACAGTTATAGCTCACGCTTTGGACCAATAGAATACTTGGAAAAACTTATTCAACTATGTTGCATAAAAGCACAACGCAACTCTGAAGTTCAAACTTCAATGCAAAGTTATTCAATACTAACAAGATCAAAAGTACTTTTAACCAGTCCATTAACTTCTGTTGCCAGTACATGACGACCACTAAAATATCCTTTTTTTATTTTTTATTTTTTACCTTTCTCAGCAAGAAAAAAGTTTTCATTGTATCCTAGGTCCGAAGGTTAGTGTTCGTTCAAATCCACGCCGAAACTTTTGCTGGTCTGGGAGAACGTCCAGGCTCCGGGCAGCTGTCGCTTACGCACGGCTGTCTTGCATGAAACCTGAGAAACGCCTCAGGTAGGATCACCACTTCGCCTAAAACCTGTGACACTCTGCCAACTTCCCACAACTCTCACACTCCTGGGGGATAAAAATCGGATTATGAAAACTTCATGGTAAATTTCATAGTAATGTTCGTGGATAATGCAGTCACGTTCACTATACCTTAACATGCTGACAGGAGTGAACAAGTTTGTAATTAAGGCAGTTCTTACGGTGGCGTCACCGCTTACTGTAGGTGGATGTTCAACATCATCTAGAGAATTTTAGAACAAATAACATGAACAACTGTCTCGTATGAAAGTTAAAGAGCTATCCTATTGAATTTTTAAATTGTTTACTATTTCACAGGCCATCTATGCCATGTCAAATGATTGCAACATCACCATGACCTGACATTATGTAGGCTATTTATAGAATATGTATATTTTTACTGATGTTTTTTCCTCTATAAATACACACATATAGGCTACATACTACATTCCTTACACTAAACAGATTATATATACACACATATATTTATTTTGTAGAGAAATGTTTCGAGATTTGCTCAAGCTCGACCACCGTCAAATACGACAACAGCCAATACTCGACTGTCTTATGTCTAGTGACTAGTCTAGTAGTGGTGGTTTTACAACGAATCGTTGATTTTGAAGGAGCGTTTAATTGGTTGAACAGACTGAACGAGTACGCCCCCTTCACTGAATGAGTCTCTGTTTTGAATTTGAATGCGACTCAAAGCTTAACTGAACTACTAATTTTTCTTATTCATAAGTGAACTGAACGAATTCATACACTCTTTCTGGAATCCCTTAGTAAATTTGTAGACACGCACATTTTAATTAAAAAAAAAAACATTTGTTCATTCATTTGCTCATCATTGAAAGACTTGGCATTTAATGAATCGGTTGAGTGAATGATTCAGTAAATCACTTATAGCCTATATGAAAAAAATCACTCACTTGTCACCATCTACTGTAACTTACAAATGACACGTTAAATTACTGTAACGTATCTACAAATTTCAGTGTCGGGGAAAGTTATTTTTAAAAGTAATGCATTACAATACTGCATTACTCCATAAAAAAGTAACTAATTGCATTAGGCCTAATTACTTTTTATGGAAAGTAGCATTATGTTACTTTTGCGTTACTTTTTGTCTCCTGGGCTGGGCGTGCTTGTTTTTTATTTTGATTATTTAATAGCAAAAACCCAAAAGTTGTATTTTTAGCAACTGTAAACCCTAGTGAAAAAACATATGCTAAGTATACTTGCAGCCAGACTAATTGTCAGTATACTTTAAGTGTGTTAATGATTAGTTAACTTGAAGTGTGCTATTTTGGAACAACTAATTTTGTACTAAGTATATTTTAATTGTAATTAAATTGTAGTAAAGCATAACTTTAAGTGTATTTAGTGTACTTTTATGTGCTAAATTGGAACAACTTCAAGTACACTTAGTACACTTTAAGATTCTTGAGTTTGAATAGAATTTTTATTAAGAAAACATCCAAATAAATATAAATAATAAATCAACACACCTTTATACAAATCCAAAGCAACTTTAAGATAAGTGCAAGTGGAAATATAACACAAAATACCTTTTTTTGTAATCCATATTAAGAAAGCCTACTATAACTAGAACTTTCAAGACCCATTCAATTCAAGTATATTTTTGTAAAATATATTTTTAGTAAATATACTAAATTACAATTGTTTTAAAGTGTGTTAAAAGTTGTATTGTGAAAATAGACAAAAGCATGATGCTAATATACTTTTTATATATTTAAAGATAGTAAATTTTTTGTTAGTATATTTGCAATGTACTATTAAAACAGGTAATATATTACAAATACAACAAAGTATACTTTTTTTTCACTAGGGAAGGCCCTTTTACATAAAAAAAGTGAAAATTATCAATCCTCAGGCGCAGGTTGAAGGAAGTGCCTCGGCACTTAGTCCCGATTTCTCAACATGGGACAGGAGAACTGTCAGTGAATAAATGGAAAAACAAAGTAACTTGCATTACTTATTTGAAAAAGTAACTCAGATATTTTATTGTAAATTTAAAAGTAATGCGTTACTTTACTACTCAAAAAAGTAATCTGATTACATAACTAGCGTTACTAGTAATGCATTACCCCCAACACTAACTGTAACAATGAATTGTAACATGCAGAAAAATTTGCAAAAAGAATCAGTCAATGAATCATTTTGATCAAACTGAGATGAATCAAAATCCTTACCACGGGTCTTATGCAAAATGTTTACTTTTATGCTGATGATACACGGGGCAACTTTTTGAGTAATTTCGCCGAGAAACTTGTTTTGAGCAATTTTGCTTGGGCACTTTTCCATTGAGAATGGGTAACAAATGACTATCTGGATATTTTAGATCGTTCGTGGGCCCTGTGTCTCACCTGGATGCCCTTTGATGGCAACATTGCTCAAAAAGTTGCCCAGTACATCAGCCAGTTTCAGTTTCATGAATGCTGACCATATAGCCTACTGATGTGAAGAGAACCTAATAGGTTAATAAAATATGTGGGGTATTATTAAGCATATACAGACTTTATAGGATTTGTCTTTCAGTGAATAGAAGTGTTCTGTTCACTTGTGCCAAGTGGCTCTTAGAAAGCACATTTTCATATAGTTCGCAATGTTCTGTGATGAACTGTATTAAGTCATGTTTTTGAATATCTGAAGATGAAAACAGGAAATAGACTGAATAGACTGCATTCATGCATATGGCCAGATCCACTGTTCTCTCTCTTCATTTGGTCTTGTGTGTGTATTTCCAGAAGATTTTTGGAAGAGGATAAATCTGGTCCAGGATTTTGCAGATACAAACAGGTTTTGTGGAAGAATAAGTGACATCATACACAAAAATACTGCATTCAGAGTTGTAATTCACAATGAAAACTCAACAATGGACTAAAGACACCGAGTAGTCTGTGACATGATGGATTGCTATCCAGCATTAATTTAATATTACTTGAGAGTTCAAACACAAGTCAGCTTTATTTTACTGTGAATGCTGCAATGGCTAATATAATATAAAATTAACCCAGTGTTCTGAATGGTGTGAGTGATAATGCATCTAAAGGAAATTGGAATAGTTCTTTAAATGTGTATATTGAGGCATGACTAACAGACTTGAGCTTGAACTCCCTTTCCAGACAGAAGTCAATCCACCTGTCACTTCATCTCATTCTGGCAGCACAATGGCACAACCTACTGGTCATTTGTAGTAATACACTAATTTGGGCATCAGAACATAAAAGACTAACCCCCGGTTAAGCCTAGTCCCAGACTAAAATGTAAGTCTGAGCTGTTTCAAATGAAAGAAACGTGCACTGAATGAATCTTAAAATATTTCAGTGCCTTTGTTTTGTCTCAAGATGCACACCAGTAATGTTTTTTTTTTTTTCTAAGGAATGTTTATAAAAATTACTTGAATGTCCTAATTGAGCTATGGCCTAATCCTGGTTTAGTCTAAGCCCTGTCTGTGAAACCAGGCCTAAAAATATAGATCCTGGTTTAAACTTATTTTGTTAATAGAAATTACACTAAACTGGATATAACAGAGCAGCATCTTATCCACTCGCTGTCTTGAAAAAGCCCATAGCCTATTTAAAATAATAATAACAACAACAATAATAATAATAATAATATGTCTAGAAATATATCGATAGATAGAGACAGATATATTGAAAACAGAGCTTGTAAAATTTATGTAAATTGCAGCGTTCACCTTCAATTCTCAAATATCATTTGCCCATTTGAATAATCAAAAGCAAATCAGCATCAGCAGCTTCCACAATTAATTAATGCTGCCCTCATGTGGAGCATAAACAGAAAGACTGTAGATAAAGGAAGCAATTTTGTAGATAAGAGAATCACGTCTGCAAATGATGAGATTTGATTCAGAAGTCCAGATTTGTCATAGATTATTTTTTAAATGTATTAATGTTATTCTATTCTATTCTTTGTTGGAGTAGCCTATTTCAATGGAATAGTTTACCCAAATATGAAAATTTGCTGAAATTGTACTCAACTCCAGGCCATCCATGATGTAGATGAGTTTGTTTGTTAATCAGAACAGGTTTGGGGAAATTTAGCATCACATCACTTGCTCACCAATGGATCCTCTGCAGTTACAGCTAAAACATCACAATAATCCACAAGTAATCCACACAACTCCAGTCCAATCAATTAATGGCTTGTAAAGTGAAAAGCTATGTGTTTGTAAGAAACAAATCATTAAGGCATTTTAATAACCATTGCTTCTTTCCAAAATACCAGTCTATAGTGGATTACTTACATTACTTGTGATGTTTTTTTAGCTGTTTGGACTCTCATTCTGACGGCACCCATTCACCGCAGAGGATCCTCTGATGAACAATTGATGTAATGCTAACTTTCTCCAAATCTGTTATGAAAAAACAAACTCAACTACATCTTGGATGGCCTGTGGGTGAGTAAAAGCAATTTTTCATTCTTGGATAAACTATTCCTTTAACTATAACTTTATTATTGTTATCTATTTCAAGGAACTGTTGCTGCTGCAAGGTAAATCACTCATCACAAAATTTACACAGTGCAACCATCATTTTTCTCTCAGACAACAATAGTTAATTGAGTTACTCATCATGGCATGATACACAATTAATGGGTCAGGCTGCGTGAGTTATACAAAGTTCTCAATCCAGTGAAGTAACGGATCTTGTAATCTATGCACATACATACATCCTGGAAACACATCTCTCCTCCCACACTGTCACTGAGAGTTCATGTAGGACAACATGAAACCAGACTCCCAACAGCCCTGCCTCTCTGTGTCTGGAGATGGACATCCCACAGAGGGAGACCTAGAAAGAAGAGATGAATGGATAAACTACTATAACTTTATTATTGTTATCTATTTCAAGGAACTGTTGCTGCTGCAAGGTAAATCACGTAAATCACT
>NW_015630576.1:1546972-1560279 GCF_001515625.1 Sinocyclocheilus rhinocerous
GTTTATAAAAATTACTTGAATGTCCTAATTGAGCTATGGCCTAATCCTGGTTTAGTCTAAGCCCTGTCTGTGAAACCAGGCCTAAAAATATAGATCCTGGTTTAAACTTATTTTGTTAATAGAAATTACACTAAACTGGATATAACAGAGCAGCATCTTATCCACTCGCTGTCTTGAAAAAGCCCATAGCCTATTTAAAATAATAATAACAACAACAATAATAATAATAATAATATGTCTAGAAATATATCGATAGATAGAGACAGATATATTGAAAACAGAGCTTGTAAAATTTATGTAAATTGCAGCGTTCACCTTCAATTCTCAAATATCATTTGCCCATTTGAATAATCAAAAGCAAATCAGCATCAGCAGCTTCCACAATTAATTAATGCTGCCCTCATGTGGAGCATAAACAGAAAGACTGTAGATAAAGGAAGCAATTTTGTAGATAAGAGAATCACGTCTGCAAATGATGAGATTTGATTCAGAAGTCCAGATTTGTCATAGATCATTTTTTAAATGTATTAATGTTATTCTATTCTATTCTTTGTTGGAGTAGCCTATTTCAATGGAATAGTTTACCCAAATATGAAAATTTGCTGAAATTGTACTCAACTCCAGGCCATCCATGATGTAGATGAGTTTGTTTGTTAATCAGAACAGGTTTGGGGAAATTTAGCATCACATCACTTGCTCACCAATGGATCCTCTGCAGTTACAGCTAAAACATCACAATAATCCACAAGTAATCCACACAACTCCAGTCCAATCAATTAATGGCTTGTAAAGTGAAAAGCTATGTGTTTGTAAGAAACAAATCATTAAGGCATTTTAATAACCATTGCTTCTTTCCAAAATACCAGTCAGTCTATAGTTACTTACATTACTTGTGATGTTTTTTTAGCTGTTTGGACTCTCATTCTGACGGCACCCATTCACCGCAGAGGATCCTCTGATGAACAATTGATGTAATGCTAACTTTCTCCAAATCTGTTATGAAAAAACAAACTCAACTACATCTTGGATGGCCTGTGGGTGAGTAAAAGCAATTTTTCATTCTTGGATAAACTATTCCTTTAACTATAACTTTATTATTGTTATCTATTTCAAGGAACTGTTGCTGCTGCAAGGTAAATCACTCATCACAAAATTTACACAGTGCAACCATCATTTTTCTCTCAGACAACAATAGTTAATTGAGTTACTCATCATGGCATGATACACAATTAATGGGTCAGGCTGCGTGAGTTATACAAAGTTCTCAATCCAGTGAAGTAACGGATCTTGTAATCTATGCACATACATACATCCTGGAAACACATCTCTCCTCCCACACTGTCACTGAGAGTTCATGTAGGACAACATGAAACCAGACACTCCCAACAGCCCTGTCTCTCTGTGTCTGGAGATGGACATCCCACAGAGGGAGACCTAGAAAGAAGAGATGAAATCACAGCAAAAACGAAGGGTCCACAGCACTGTCCAGATGCAAGCAGATACTGGATGAGTTATAGGAGTTTACATCACCCCTATTGTTATGTGATTCACTAAAGGCTTAAGGGATTTACACCAGAGCATGTAGAGTGACAGATGCAGCATTGAACGGGAATAGAGTATAGATTGAAAATCTGAAAGGTGAGTTTCAGACTGAGCTGCAGGTCAGGTTACTGAATTTTCTGTGGCATTATATGCATGCAGATGCAAACGAATAAAATATACATTAATGGATACTTAAAAGTTTTAATGAAGCATTATATAGTTATCCTGAAATTAACATTCTGTCATCCTTTAGTCCCTGGTGGATGAGGAGATCCCCCCTCACAATGTAAAGCGCGTTGAGTCCCTAGAAAAGTGCTATATAAATGTAACACATTATTAATTATTATAATTATTTCATCACCATCATTTTATTCCAAACTCATATTATTATTATTATTTTTTGTCACCAGGGGCAAATGAGGTTTGAGAGCAGATTACCAGTGGATAATGCCTTAAATTCCAGTCCATTCCTCACACAAAGCCTTCGATATATACCTTCAAATCAAATGACTTGGAATATACAGCAGTTTACACTGAAAAAAATATTGCTGTCGAAACAATTTTCACTCAGAAATTTCAGAGTTTCACACAAGTAACACATTGAATTTAACATGAAATTTGGAAGTGTAAAGTCTGAAATGGTATTGTCTTTTTTTTCTTTTTTTTTTTTACACAGTGTACATGATATTGGGCCACTTTTATGGTACATCTATGGTGTGTTTTTCTGTCCTTTTATTAGCTTTATAGTCCCTGGTCACTGTATACTTTTGTTGTATGGGAAAAAAACCAGCACATTCCTCAAAATATCTTGATGAAAAAGTCATACAGGTTTGGAACAATATGAGAATCCGTAAACAATGACAGATTGATGACAGATAGTCATCAGTTTAATATCATAATATCGGTTTATACAAAAAATTAAGCAGCACAACTGTTTTCAACACTGTTAATTAATAAGACATGTCTCTTGAGCAGCAAATCATCATATTAGAATGATTTCTGAAGGATCATGTGACACTGAAGACTGGAGTAATGATGCTGAAAATCCAGCCTTGCCATCACAGAAATAAATTACATTTTAAAATATATTACAATTGAAACCAGTTAGTTTAAATTACAATAATATTTTATTATAATACTGTTTTTAATGTATTTTTAATCAAACAAAGGCAGCCTTGGTGAGCATAAAACACTTCTTTCAAAAACATTTTTAAAATCTTACTGACCCCAAACCTTTGCACGGCAGTGTATATATACACACATAATTGTATTGTTCATATTTTATTTCTTCCTTCTGGGGCAGGAGGTGACCAGGTGGATGCCTCTCCTTTCTTTAAACTAGTGTCTGCTCCAGGCGCCTGAATGACAGACCTCAGGGGTTAAAAAAGCAGTTGCTGTTCATAGCAAAACAAGACATAAGGTGTTTAATAATAATAATAATTCCCTTGATCTCTTGAAACTCACAAAGACAGAATGAGGTCTGTCTGATGAAACTCACAACAAGTAACCAGGGGATAATATAATTATTTCAGTTGTTTTCTTGATCATTCTAGTTGGAAATGAACTAAAAGTGAAGTGTGCAATATTTGAAGTTTATTGTAGATTAATATGCAGAGAGTAACCAGTGGTAGATGGGGAATGTTTGAGAAACCTGTTTAAAAAAAGGTTGTTTTGTTCTCTCCTTTCTTTAAACTAGTGTCTGCTCCAGGCGCCTGAATGACAGACCTCAGGGGTTAAAAAAGCAGTTGCTGTTCATAGCAAAACAAGACATAAGGTGTTTATTCTTAATAATTCCCTTGATCTCTTGAAACTCATAAAGACAGAATGAGGTCTGTCTGATGAAACTCACAACAAGTAACCAGGGGATAATATAATTATTTCAGTTGTTTTCTTGATCATTCTAGTTGGAAATGAACTAAAAGTGAAGTGTGCAATATTTGAAGTTTATTGTAGATTAATATGCAGAGAGTAACCAGTGGTAGATGGGGAATGTTTGAGAAACCTGTTTAAAAAAAGGTTGTTTTGTTTTGTTTGTTGCTAGTAGCGGTGCTGAAGATTTCAGAAAATAACCTTCATTAAACATGTAAACAATGTGCATGAGCCAAATTTGGAGCTCCATTCTCCTCAAAGGTAAACCCAGGAGCTGCCTGATTAACCCAAGATCTTCCTAGAAAAGAGAGCCAAACTTGCTTCGCCAAAACAATTACGAGTTAGATATCTAGTTTAAAACTTTGAGAGCATAATTACAAACTATAAATTATGAATATTGGCTGAATGCATAGCAGTGATGAAGGCAGTTTACTGGTTCTCATCCGTCATGTGCCCATCTCAGGGGTTTGGCTTGTGAACCCGTAAGCTTTCTGTCCTTGTTTGGCGGGTGATGATGGGATGGACCAACCTTGCTGAAGCATTGAGATGGGTATAAAACCTCTCGAAGGTAATTCTCATTCCTATTCCCCATCTCACACCCTCTTGCTCATCATTTTGGTGGAAGAATGGCTCCTAAAAAAGCTGAACCGAAAAAGGAGGCGGCAAAGCCAGCGCCTCCTCCTGAACCAGAAAAACCCAAGGAGCCTCAGTTTGACCCCAAAAGCATTAAGGTAAGTACACTTGCTGTATGGTTCTTTGTTGGTATTGCTATTTTAATAGCTGCCCAGTTTTAGACCATCATGGTGAGCAGACACAAGTGAGTAGACAAAGTAACTTCTTCCCTAAAGTCATCAGGAGGTAAGCTTAAACCTTAAATGTATAGTTCACCCAAAAATGAAAATTCTGTCATTAATTACACTGTAAAAAAAATTCTGTAGTTTTTACAAAATAATTTTGCCAGCTGTGGTTGCCAGAATAATTTTGTAAAAAATACAGAAAAACTAAACACATTTACGGCCAAAAACTGTAAATTTTACAGTATAAAACTAATTTACAAACAAGAAAATTTGAATGTAAACCAGTAAATTCAACAATGCACACTGCTATTAAAATCTGTTTTGTACCTTTAACATACTGACAACCACCATAATAATGCAGGTGGTAAAAGAGAAAGCCACATGAAGAATCAAAGCTCATCACAAGTAGCTTCGCCACAAGCAGAAGTATATACTAATATATAGAAGGTGCACAGAGTCATTCATGCAAACACAAAACACCATCATGGTAACACACATGATACTTAAATAATGCATTAAACTTTCATTAAACAACAGAAGATGTAACATAAAGTCCAAATATACATAACTAATAACAAAAACTATTAAAAAAACATGATTATTTAAACAAAATACTTTCAAATGTGGAGTGTCATGCAGGGAATTCTGGGAATGTCAGTTTACAGTTTTTGACTGTAAATTATACATTGATTTGTTATTTTTACTTCTAAAAACTGTAAAATTAACAGCATTTTACTGTAATATTAGATATTTTACAATTTTTCCCTGTATATAGTACGGGTACTTACTGTTAACCTATTAACATTTTTTTCCCGTAGCTTTTTTACAAAATTTTACAGTTAAAATTACACTTATTTTTTACAGCGTACTCACCCTCATGTCGTTTCAAACCCGTAAGACCTTCGTTTATCTTCGGAACACAAATTAAGATATTTTTGATGGAATCTGAGAGCTGTCTGACCCTGCATAGACAGCAACACAACTGAAATGTTCCCAAGTCCAGAAACGTAGCAAGGAGATCTGTAAAATAATCCATGTGACATCAGGGGTATGTCACATGGATATAAACATCAGATATAAACTCACAAGTGCGAGATAAAAAGTTGCATGCAATTACCCGTTTTATATTTTTATTCTGTGGCAAAAATAAGCTTCAATAGGACTTAGACATCCCACCTTCTGGCTGTGTTGAGTTAAAAACATTTGTATATTGACTGGTCTTTAACCTTGTTATTAAAATATGTGACATTATGTGCCCTGAACAACATGGCTCAAATCAATCAAATAAGGTTAAAAGGTTTCACACAAACTTTAGGCTTTAAAACCCCAGTCTCAGTTGAGTACCTACTCTATGTGAAGACATAAATGTTTCTTCATATTGATTTGAGACCACATATGCAACTTTAACTAACCTGATGGTCAGTGATGGGGTCTGGACAATTGAAGCTCGCCTGAGGTCAGTATAAAAGAGCTTCCATGCAGGTGTCTGCAAGATGCCATATTACAGTTTAACATTCCTGTTCTGTTGTCTGAGTGAGTCTCTCTCTCATGTGGACAGTAAGGATGAGGTTTCACTGTAATTCCCTCTGGTCTTAGAACAGACGTCTGTTATTCTTAGTCTCAATGGGTGAGGAACAGCTGACTTTTGTTGAATGGAAAGCTTCTTTAGAGAACTAAAACATCTGTATTTCCATTGTTGTTGTGCCTATTATACATTGTTTGGACGTTCAAGTTGCTTATAGAAGTTCCATAAAATCTTTTTCCACCCAGATTGAGTTTACAGCTGATCAGATTGAAGGTAAGCATTTGCGAAACCAAGTAGACCTGAATTGACATTTTTTTCATACTTCTTCCTCATTTAATATTACATATCAATATCCTATCCACACAGAATTTAAAGAGGCCTTCATGCTATTCGACAGAACTCCTTCTGGTGAAATGAAGATCACTTACGCCCAGTGTGGTGATGTCATGAGGGCATTGGGTCAGAATCCTACAAATGCAGAGGTGCTCAAAGTACTTGGCAAACCCAAACCTGACGGTGAGAGGAATAAACTGTGCTTGACAGCAGGCTAAACCATGAATACATTTTTAATGTGTCTCTAATATCCATTTTTTCTAGAAATGAACACCAAGTTGATTGACTTCGAAACTTTCCTGCCTATGTTCCAACACGTGTCCAGGTCCAAAGATCAAGGCACTTTTGAGGACTTTGTTGAGGGCCTGCGGGTGTTTGACAAAGAAGGGAACGGCACTGTAATGGGCGCCGAACTTCGCCATGTACTTGCAACATTGGGTGAATACAAAACACTGCTACACAACAGCTCTTACACCATGATACAGTATTGCTAACAAACCCAATGAGTGCTTTGTTAAATTAAGAAGAGATTTATTGGAACATAAGCAGCTTTAAAAAATCTGTGTTTGACTCCTGGATTTACATATTTCCTGTACCTTGAGATTAACGCTGCCAGAAACAAGCACGGACTATCACATGTCGTGCCTGCAGGTGAGAAAATGACAGAATCAGAGGTAGAACAGCTGATGGCAGGACAGGAAGATGGAAACGGCTGTGTCAACTATGAAGGTGTGACCATTTTCCAAATTTGAAAAGCTAAAGCTAATATATTCTATATATTATTCTATCATTTAATCTTGTCCTTTTATCCTTTTCTCCCACAGCGTTTGTTAAACACATCATGGCTGGATAAATGAAAGAGCTCAGATCAGGTGATTATGAATTTTAAATGCAATGATGTTTGATACTGTTTCCAATTAGGATATAGATGGAGAAAGGACGTTCTAATTTAATCTGATTGTCTCACATTTTCCTTTTAGGCACTACACTGTCCTTTGCAGTTATCAACAGTCCTTCAGCCCAGCTCTACGCTCTCTAATGCCCTTGAACTAGTTTTCCTGTATGAGATTTTTATTTTTTTTTTACTTGTGTTGCACAGATTTTCTACAACATCAAACTAAACAATTATTTTGTAATGCGTTGCAAAGAGCAAACTCCCTCGCAAATTGTATGTTAAAATGTCATGCATTTACTTCCAATGCATTTGTTGGTATATTAGGCTACTGAATGCTTGTAACATTACAGATTTTTTCTCATAAACTTATGTCAAGGACTTTTTATGTGTCAGTGCACATCCACAAAGTCTAAAACTCACTGTCAGTTGGTATAAAAATAAACAAACATCAAAATTAAAACGGACCTTGCCTCAACGGCCTCAGTTACCTACTTTATAAGACACAGCTGGAGCAGATTTCTTATAAAAATGGATTACAGCAACAGCTGGAAAGAGAAAAGCCTCTGGATCACCAGTGTCGGTGTGAATTACAGATTTACAGCTCAGACAGGATGAACGACAAGAGGAAATTCACATTACATGTGTAAAACGTTTCTCTTCTAAGAAGGTTTCTTAGATCCTCTAGAGTTGCATTTTGGTTAGTAGTCATTTGGTAAATGCTTTTAAATAAAGTGTTTATGTCATAAATGTGATGTGATATAGATGGAGTAAACCAAAAATATCACATACTGTGACCTATGTGTGATTAATGTAGTTTCCAGAATTTTTATACAACAGATGCTCAGATGTTTGTTTCTTCATGAAGAGGTTTATTTTGCGACAGTGAACGGCTAACTGTTAATTTTCTCACTTTATCCCATGTTAGTACAGAATTAAATATCTAAATATTGATTTGAGCTCAAACTATTTTACCATTTTACCCATATATTATTCTAAAACCACTTAGAAAAAAGTTGTCCATTACACACTTTCAGAAAAAAAGGTACAAAAGCTGTCACTGGGTCGGTACCTCTTTAGAAGATACACATTTGCACCTAAAAACTCCATATTGGTACCTTAATTAGTACATATTAGTATCTAAAAGGTACAAACGTGCACCTTTTGAAAATATACCTCCACAGTGACAGATTTTGTACCTGTTTTTCTGAGAGTGCACTGAATAAAATAATTGCCCTATAGCAACAAGACATTTTAAAGGGGTCATATGATGCGATTTCATTTTTTCCTTTCTCTTTAGAGTGTTACAAGCTCTTGGTGCATAAAGAAGATATGTAAAGTTGCAAAGACTAAAGTCTCAAATCCAAAGAGATATTCTTTATAAAAGTTAAGAGTTAGCCACACCTACCTAAAACTCACTAACACAGATTTAGACAGATTTGTGAACAACACTTGAGAGAAATAGGCCTTTTGTGTACACCAAATACACAAAATAATGTTCTTTTTAGCAGCATCATATGACCCCTTTAACTGCAAGGGACAAAAAGTTATTTTCACTGCAGTCAATGACTGTCACCAGTTGTTTGTATAAAACAATCGGTCACCGGTGTGAAAATAGAGACATGAATTTAGATTCAGTTTCAGTTACCCCAACAAACAGTCTGATATTATACAGTGTGACCAGAATATCTGACCACTGGATGCCATGATTGTCCAATCAGAATCAGGGTAGCCTATTCCAGAGAGGCTAGGTGAATAAAATTACCCACAATTTGTGTATACACACATGGTTACATTACAGACAGCTCATTCTCATGGATTAGTAATAGACATGTGTGGGTCCACAGCTGGCAAGTGTTAATTTACAGACCAGAACAGCTCTCCATTCAAAGGCTATTGTATTTTTTCTGTGTGTCCTTGTGGCTCATGGCAACGGAGATGCTGTCATTTGTCTCCCTTATTGTTAGGCTGTGGGACGCAAGCATCTCCTTTGATTTTTCAACACAATGACTCATAAATAGCACATTAGCTTCAGCTGTGTCCAGCAGGATTGAGAAACGCTGAGGCAGAGTAGGTTATTGTGTTACTGACATGGAGTGGTAAGATGTGCAAAGATCTATCAGCAGCAGTACAAGAAGGGATTCTTCTCAGTTGCAGCCCAAAGCTGCTGGATTACTGTGAAGTTTTTCATGCTAAATATATTTACAGCCAGAAATAAACTGCTACTTCCTGCCTTGTTGCCAGGATACCTTTATATTCACAGTTGGAATAGCAATGTTCAGTTCATTTTGTTTGACTATGGCCTGTATAGTCCCATGTAGTCATAGTGTAACATTCTCTTGAAACAGATTTGCAGCAACACCAAAAACAAGAGGATAGCTACTGAAAAAATGAACTAGTGTTGTCTTACCAATATGTAATATCTTAGGGTGACCATACGTGCCATTTTCCCAGGACGCGTCCTGGGAAAATGGCACGTATGGTCACCCTATAATATCTTGTTCATGTTTTGTTATAGTGGAGACAGGGGCTAGTAGTCACATAGTCTCAGCCTCAGACGTCACGCCCACGGAACGTTGGCTAAAGGTCTGATGCATGTGGCACACAAAAGTGGAAACACTTCAGGAGTTTCGAAGTCGTCATCGGATTGGTTAGATTATACAGGATTTCCGGGAGACGTGTGTGTCGCGTTCTTTAACGTTCCGCCTGGAAACAAAGATGGCCGTGACGCCAAACCCCCTCATGAAAGAAGAAAGCCGTCGTGTTTACAACTGTGACGACGAGCGCTTATCAGGATCAACTAAACACTGGATTTTCAAAAGTATGTGAAATATTTAAAGTTCGCGGCACAGAATCTTTCAAATACGTCCGAGAGTTTTACACACCGGTCTGTTATTGTGGCGACATTTCCACGCCCCGAAACGTGACGCTGAAACGAAACGAACTGTGATTGGTTGTTTGACATGTCGATCAAACGGCCTCATGGGCGGGCTTTGGCCAACGAAAGCTGACATGTATTCGCGAGACTAGTTGTCACAGGTTTTATTTCAGTAAATATTTTTCAGGATATATTTTGTATTGCTCTGGGAAAAAACATGCATTTACCTAAGTTGCGATTAATAAATTTACATAAAATTACATCATTTCAACATACTCAAGTGCTATTATAAAAAAATATATTATAATACTGTTTATTACATTACAATTTTAGAATGTTTTGAGATAAGTGAAGCTAACAATGGCAAGGTGTAACAAATGGATTTTATAAAATGTTATTATGTATTTTTATTTTGAATGTGCATTCATTAATATCAAAAAGTCAGATTTCTACTGAAGAAAAAAATCAACTACCTCAGTCCTGAAGAAGAACAGACAACCAGTCATATTGACAAGGCTGAGACGCCATCTAATGGCCAAAAGTGTTTGTAACAGCCAGACTGCAACAATATCATCATTTGAAATATTAAAGTTTGATGTATAAAAACATATTGAAATAAAGAGGGGTTAAAAATCCAACCCAGGAAGACAAGTCAGTGCAACAAACACTATCAGGCCATTAGCTGTCTCGCATAGAAAACATCTAAAAAAAAATATGCCTACTCATTCATATGTGGGCTAGTTGCTGAGCAACTCCCACCCAAGCCCAACCTCAACCAAGCGCTCTCAGAAGAGCATCTCACACATCTGAAGAACACGAGGACATTGAGAACATCAACAGCATCGCTCTTTTTCATACAGTATTCTAAGATAATCTATAGTATTGTTTTTGCATGTAAGAGTTCAAGATAACTTGCTTAGCAATAGGAAGGAGGAGGAATTTACATTTGATCTAGCAATTTCTCTGTCTTTTGGGATAAAACAGCAGCAGGTTGTGCAGCGGGGAAACAGAGGAGCACAAGGACTCTTACTGTTAATGTGAAGCTGTCCCAGGTGAAGGACTTGGCTTGGTATGTAACTCAGGGGAATATAGCTGAATTTGGTGGGGGGCAGATGGTGCAATGTGTGTGAGTGAGAGCTTGTGTGTATCATGAATGTCTGTTAAGATTAGACTGTGAAAATATATAGGGGTTGATCATAAAATCACACTGTTTTTAAAACAGTAATATATTAGCTTGCTGCGTTGTGCAGTGAATCAGCAAAAATCTGACCCAAATGTCTAAGACTTACTGTAGAACCAGTTCAAAATAACGAGAATGGATGTCATATTTCCAAGTCAAAGTAAAAAATAAAATATTTGAGATTTAGCCTTGGAACAGGTATGGACACCCGTGCATTAAAGTGTTATTTTAGTAGCCTATCATTTACATACTTTATAGTTTTTTCATTTTTTGAATGTAATTGTATTGTTATATTTTATGCTTTTACTTTAATTTTAGTAACATTTTATTTAGTAATTTTGTGTGTTTTCTGTCTTTTTTTAAATGTCTACATATTTTTAATGCATTTTTTTTAGCACTGCAAGTTAAACTAAATGAAAATGAGAAATGATGCTTTGGCAACTAGCTGAAATACATTTATTTTCAAATTGTATTTTATTTGTTAATGTTTATTTTATTCTAAGTAATTTTTTTTATAAATTGTTTTGGTTTTTAATAACAAACCCTTGTAGTCACAGTAGTATTTTTTTATTCAAGTTTCACACAAAAGTTTAAATTAGTAGTCTCTGCCAGGGATT
This sequence comes from Sinocyclocheilus rhinocerous, assembly GCF_001515625.1. Lineage (NCBI taxonomy): Eukaryota > Metazoa > Chordata > Actinopteri > Cypriniformes > Cyprinidae > Sinocyclocheilus > Sinocyclocheilus rhinocerous. The sequence continues at coordinate 1,558,606 of NW_015630576.1, forward strand.
CAGGGGGTTTCTAAGGGGGTCCATGTCTTTTTCTCACACAGTATAAAAAGCTACTTATAGGCCTATATGAAAATACATAGACACCTTTATGCTTAAGGTATCAAAAAGGTTTGTAAACCCTTAGCCTACTTCATTGTTAGAAAGCATCTGCCAAGATCGTAAATGTAAAGGTAATTCCTGATCACAACGCAGACACCCCTAAAATATATAACATAATGTAACACACACAGGATAGCATTCGGTTAGTTGTGAATATCATAGAAATGTCATGTTAGTAGTGCACAGAGCTCACCCTGACATCGTTCTTGATCTCGCTCTCTAGCGCCATCCTCCCTTTGCAGGACGCTGAAGGAACTGGCAGGATTTGTTCACTGCTGACTGCTGCAGTTGGACAGACAATAACTCAGTGTGCCACAGAGGTAAGTCAAACCGGTTTACAAACTCAAAGACTTGTATTTAACAGCAATTCATCATTAATCAAGCACTGATATATGCTCTTAAGCCTTACCACATTTTTTACCCATGCGAACAGTGTATTGGTCTTAAGATGTTAGTGAATCCGACTGTTGGGTGTGTGACTGAGACATAACGGGCCTGATTTTCGTTATAGTTTGATCTAGAAAAGAACGAAAATTCATGTAATTTCTCTGAGATTGCATCGATAAGAAAAACTGCACATAAAACGGATTGCTTTCTTTATGCATTCGCACCAACCGGTAGTTATTTTCATGGACGCACAGTATAGACAATAACCATTTATTTTCATTTAAAGAATATTACATTACATTATGTTTGTCTTTTAGCATGGCATGCAGGAATTTCATGAAATCTCGAGGCAGTGTGGCGACAGACGCATGCAATGCTTCACGCGCACGCGGTTTGCCGCTGTGGAAAAACCTAGAAGTATTGAGACACTGATGATGGAGCATAATGTGGCTCACACCGGTGCGTTAAGTAAGTCTGGATGAAAGGTGCCAGGTTTTTTCCACAGGTCCGTTGTGGTCATAACGAATGACAAATCGATAATCGGGTTTTTATGCGGCTTTTGCGCGTTGCCCTAATCCGCCTGACAGCGATAAACGGACTGGACGCGTCGCTGATCCTCCGGTGTTAAGCGATTTTCGCAGTTTGCTCTCGGTTGAGAATGGTGCTGATGTTGCATGTGGCTGTTTTGCCATGCTTACACAAATCGCTATAGAGTATTAAAGGTCTCCTTCATCTGTAGATTTAAGGTGAGTTTAGAACGCACGTCTTTGAAAGAACCCTCTTTCCCCCCCTAAGCGAACACCGCTTATTGAAGATGCTGACCTTTGTAACACCACATGGGCTTTTGTCTGGGCGACTCTGCAAATAAAACAGTCTATTGAACGAAAATGTGATATCACACAAAAAGACTTTCACTAGCCTAATGGGAAATGGAAGCAACAAGCCCGAATCGGTAACAAATAGGCTAATCAATTTCCCATGTGTTTTTATTGCTTCAGTTTATATGTAATCTGACCGTTAAACTACATAAAACTATTTTTTTCTATTTCTATTTTTTCTGTTTTATGATTTGTATGAGAATACAAGGATGCGTAGACTTAATTCTGCATTTTCAAGGCAGCGGACACACCTTGCTCCCCCGCCCTCCCCGTCTCTCTCTCTCGCTCTCTCTCTCTCTCTCTCTCTCTC
>NW_015630576.1:1561660-1564618 GCF_001515625.1 Sinocyclocheilus rhinocerous
ATTTGTATGAGAATACAAGGATGCGTAGACTTAATTCTGCATTTTCAAGGCAGCGGACACACCTTGCTCCCCCACCCTCCCCGTCTCTCTCTCTCTCTCTCTCTCTCTCTCTCTCTCTCTCTCATCACGGCTGTTACTTGGCCACGCTCTCATCATCCTCGCCCATTGTTCGCTCCGTAAGTACAATTTCTTTTTAAAAATAAACATTATGAATTCGAAAATCTTGGCTGTAACATTTGAAACGTAACGGTCGACTTGCATCTTTCTCACTTCCTCCCCCACGCCCATCTCTGCCGAACATGCCGCCTGCCTTTAGCCCAACGACACTGTCGCCTTCGTATCGAGTATGTATGTAGTCTTTCATTTTTATAATGTTTAAAGATCACGAAATGACATTTGCGGTTGGTATTTCAGCATGGTTTTTATAGCAGTGGCTCTTTCTGGAGGAGAAGTTCATCGATATTTAGGCTAATGGTCGGTCGGTTGGTATTCTGCAATACGTTTTTGTCATTGCCTGTCTGTGCAAATTATAAACACGTATCTGAAACTAGTTTACTAAACACGTTATTTTGAGCCAGTGTTATTAGATTGTAGAAAATTAAGGAGGAAATTAATAATATGGTCACAGAATTCAAATATCAGAACAAAAAGATAAAGCAAGGGATGTACAATTAGAGCTGAGGAGATTATTAACTAGTCCTCCTCATTTGTTTTGAACAGATTTACAAAACCAGACATTCCAGTAAAGCTGACAAACATTATTTAAATTTCCCACTTATTAACTGAAGAAGTTAGGCTAATACTAGGTGCTGTCTGCAGGCTGCTATCTGTAAAATAAAAGCCAAAAAATAGTTAATTAATAGTCTGGGCAGAGGGGGTTAAAACTATGCATGCAGAAATCTACTGAAAGACAGTTTCCCCTGATTAAGACTTATTAAGTATTTTTCTGACAGTAGATCCCACCGTCATACAGAACCAGAGTGCTTTGTGTCCAGTTATGCCAAGCATAATCTAATTAACCATGGCAATTAAGGAGACCCATGGAACATTAGGTAAATCTGATTTGTTTACAGACCACACAATGAAGTGTGTGTTACTCCTGTCAGACAACCGCCTGTTACTTGCTTCAGTTTCTCACTGTTAGTCACTTATAGCTTCAGAATGGAGGAGGGTGGGCTTGATTTCGAACCGCATTTCTCCTTTCATTTAGAAGAAAATTTGCTTCTTATAATGACTGCATCATAATTTAGCTTAGTTCATTAAAAAGTCGTAATGATAAGTCATTTAATCAATATTCTCAATGAATTACATTACAGTATGTAGTAATTGAGTCATATGTTTTAGACCATATGTTGTCAGAGGGTCTCCACAAGGGGGATGTGAGCATTAGAGTTCACTTTAATTTCATTAGAAGAACCATTATCGCCCAATAAGATCTCAGGAACGTCCGGGGATACGACAAACCAGATTCAACAAGTCTTGAAGACAGCGAGACAGTGTCTCTCTGGTCTGGTAGGCCAGATCCCATGTAGTGTGCACTGCAGTCCTGAACTCCCTGATGCACCATGGCAACAGATGACTAACTTGCTGTGTGCAGCGGCTGGAGATCACAAAAATGTGTCTTGCACACACACGCAAGCTGATTTCATGGTGTTTATACATCTTATATTCTCAATATTGAAGCCAGTTGAGTAGTTTATGATGTCTGTGCCTCACAGCTATCTGCATCCGCACACATTTTGTGGTGGATGTATATCACCAGACTGACATTTTCCTCTTCATGCCAGCATCTGTACAACACATGTTCACGTAAATGCCAACCGTCCTTTTCGGGGACTGAATATTTTCATATGCCAAGTGGATCATTCTGTTATCAGCAGCGACTTTGTCTGGCAGCATGAGCATTATTTCATGTCAGCCAGAGACCGCGCGCACAAACACATTGACTGCTCCGCCAGTTGGTTCATTTAATGTGCAGATTCAGTTCAGTGAGGTGTGATCTGAACTCTTGTGGAGTCTGGGCAAGACTTGGGCTGTGGGTCTAGACCACATGGCAGATGGGAAGGTTGCGTCTCTCGGTTAGATCAAGGACATCTCTGCTGTTGGAGCAGGTGTGTCATGGGCAAATCACCACAGCACTTTTTATGCATAAATGAGGCTTTTAAGTCATGCTTGTAGTAATGCATATCATTTACTTTCTCTTTGAGAATGCTCCTGACCTTATTAGTCCTAATAATCTTGTTCTGAACTCTTTTTTTCTATACAAATAAAGGTTCTTTATTGGCATTAGTGGTTCCATGAAGAAACTTTAACACCTATAGAATTTTTCAAATGCACAAAAGGTTCTTTAAAATGATAAAGGTTATTTATATTATTAAAATGTTCTTCACACTAAGAAAATAATAGAACAAAACTTTAGCTAAATCTTGTGAGGCTTCACCTTCACGATTACAAACCTATATGACTTTTTGTCATCTGTTGAACTCAAAAGTTACATCTCTAAAGAATATCTCAGTCACTTTGTTACATTTAAAGTGAATTAGGAATGAAGCCATCAAGCTCCAAAATGACCAAAAAAGCATCATTGCTTGAGCACTATATTCCAGATCTTCTAAAGTCATATGACAGCTCTGCACTAGGCATGGGACGATAACCGGTTTCAAGGTATACCGCGGTTTGGAAAAGTCACGGTTTCAAAACCACTAAAATTTTCCGTTATACCATTCCTGCGGTATGCGCACTTTTTTTACGTGTCGTCAAAGATGGAAAGTGCAGGACTCCCTCAGTTGTGTGCAGCGAAGAGCGTAACGAGTCACACGACCCCTCCCCCTCCGGTTGGTGCGAGCGGAGTCACCTGTGTGTAGCATAGAGGTCTGCAAGCCCGAGTCCATTCGGGCCGGGCTCGGGCCATTTTTTGTTTTTACAGATCGGGCTCGGGTTGGACTCGGGCTAATTTAG
>NW_015630576.1:1564675-1567598 GCF_001515625.1 Sinocyclocheilus rhinocerous
GTGAGGAATAGCAGTCTAAAGTACGTACTGTAGCCTACTTTTCTGCGATTTAGTACAATAATTAAATTTAGCTGGTATCACCACGTCTATACTTTTAAGCCTCCTGCCATTGTTTACATCTGTTCAAAATCACGCATTTAAAAAAAAACAAAAAAAAAACATTGCCACTGTTTGAGTACGGAGAGACCGCGCGCGCGCGTGTGCGTGTGTGTGTGTGTGACACTTGCGCTCTCTCTTTCCTTATGTGTGTATGTGCACACATCCTCGTACCTCACCGCTCCAAACCATAGCTCCAAACTTAATCCGGGAAAGGTGAACATTCCTGCATCATAACTTGGACTGAAAGATGAATGTACGACCCCTCCCCCTCCGGTTGGTGCGAGCGGAGTCACCTGTGTGTACGATGGCCGAAGGAGATGAATCCCTGGTACTTTTTCCCCCGTCGAAAAAGACGAAGTCTGTCGTATGGGAATTTACTCTGCACTGTAATTATTTTTTAAAGTTGTAAATAAAACAAAGATTATTGCAGTATGCTTTACAAGCAAATACTATTTCAGTTTTTCTTCAAACATTCAGGTTTAATTCAGTGTGTTATTTGCTATTTATTTGTAATTATTTGTGAAAATAATTAGCAAGTAATTCCTACACCATTTTTTTTTCATGCAACATACCACCAACTTGCTATTATTTATTAAGTAGTCATTATTCATGGAAAGTCTTTGCCCAAGCTCACCTTGATGCGTTCATGAGACAGTGATGTCTGATTTGTGAACAAATCATTGTTTTAAATTCAGTGAATGAATTGATTTGCTCAATCAGACCATTCTAGTTCTCACTAACTCAATGATCCAGTCCCACTGGATATCAGATCAATGGAGTGAAGATTAATAGTAAATAACCTATTAAATTCAGTCTCTCCCTCAAACAAAGCTATGATTTGGCTTCATAAGACATGGTGTAGAAGCTGTGTGGACCACATTTTTGATATGTTTATGATGCTTTTTTTATGGGGCAGTCGTGGCCTAATGGTTAGAGAGTCGGACGTGGGGGAGTGGATGACCAGCACTCTCTTCCACACTCAACACCACGACTGAGGTGAGACCCTTGAGCAAGGCACCGAACCTCCAACTGCTCCCCGGGTGCTGCAGCAAAAATGGCTGCCCACTGCTCCGGGTGTGTGTTCATGGTGTGTGTGTGTTTGTTCACTACTCACTGCTGGATGGGTGAAATGCAGAGCACAAATTCTTGGCCACTCGTCACATCCTTTCCTTTACTTTATGGGGGAATTTTGACACCCATGATCCCCCATTTACTTAGTGGCCAGAACATTTTTTAAAATGTTCACCTGTTAAGTTTCACTAAAGAAACAAACCCAAACAGGTTTGAACTGACATTTAATGACAGAATTTTTTTCAGTGAACTAGCCTATTTTCCATTTTGGGGAGAGCCAGTGAAAGGATAAGCTCCTAACAACTGGATTTAGTGTTTACCAGTTAATCTTGCTGGCTGGTGCAAGCATGCTGCAATGCTTGAGAAAATACTGAACAATTTCTTGATCAAGCCGCACCTGCCATGCATTTGGCACATGTAGAATTGCAGCCATCGCCCTCACTGATCCTGCTGCCCAGTGCTGGAGCTCTGCGGGAACAGACAGAGAGAGAGAATGAGAAAGAGATGGACTAAAGGTATGTAGAATTGCAGCCATCGCCCTCACTGATCCTGCTGCCCAGTGCTGGAGCTCTACGGGAACAGACAGAGAGAGAGAATGAGAAAGAGATGGACTAAAGGGTGGATAAATGAGATGGAGAGATGGCTGCACACTTCTGAAGTGCAATCTGCACTGCTAGCTGGGATGGACAAAACTAGGTCAGAGGCAGAGCGGCACCCAACTGTGCACAGACAGGGAAGCTAGCAGAGTTGCCCACCCTTCAATAACAACCAAAGCACACACACAATTATTACCTTTCTACAAATTGTAAAAAAAACAGTCAACAATATCACACTGAACTGCCCCTAGGAAGTCGTTTCACTTGAGTGGACTTGACTTGGGTGTTTGTTTTTGCTGCTGCATTGTTGCAGAGGCATTCCAGAACCATCTCCCGGACACTTCAATTACACCGCTCATAGGGCACTTATGTAATTGGTCCGTCTGAAAAACTCTGAGAGAGACTCATAAATTTAGTGAACAGAAACGCTGAGATGGAAAGGACAGCCTGGTTAATTTAACCCTCAGAGAAGCTAAGGTATGAGTGTCTCTCTGGGCTGTTAAAGGGGACAGATGATAAACAAGCAAGTATTTTAGTTATAGGGCAATGACCACCCAGATATGGAGCTGCGTTCAGAGTATAGTAGGTGGATTTAAGCTCAGACATACCCTGTCTAAGGAATAGCTACCATGTCTAGACAATCGTCTAGACAGTCATAGTTCATCTGCCTCCAGCCTGTTAAAGACAGGGTAGGTGATTTGGTTCAAAAACATTTTTTGTTAAGCTGGTTGAAAGTCTCTTCCCATCCCGATAGCAATCACTAAGTTAAAGGTGCCATAGAATGGAAAACTGTTTTTACCTTGGCATAGTTGAATAATAACAGTTCTGTACATGGAAATGACATACCGTGAGCCTCAAACACCATTGTTTCCTTCCTCTTATGTAAATCTCATGCATGCAAAAGACCACTGAAAAATAGGCGAATCAGAACATAACACCGACTGTGACGTTACAGTCGGGATCACTAATAGTTACGCCCCCAACTTTTGCATATACCCGTGTTCTACGCCAGCCGAATCATCAGAAGTTCTGCAGGTATTGTGAAGAAACAAGCGAGGATAATAGCGAAAATCGCAGATCATGGAAATAAATGCTATGTTCCAGGCTGTGCAGGGGATGTGAAGGGCAGGGATGGGTTGGTGTCTGTATTCAGAAAG
>NW_015630576.1:1567811-1577561 GCF_001515625.1 Sinocyclocheilus rhinocerous
TCTGATCTTGTAAAATGTGTGGTAAGTACTGCCGCTGTAGTTTACACATAGCACGTGTGATCGCAAATCTCGAAAGTGAAAGTAAAAAGCGATTTGAAAGCAGTTTCAATGCCCCGCATATTAATAGCGGCTCCCTTTGTAAATGGACATGTAAAACCGTTTCTGGAGATTTTTTGCCCTTACCTAAGCCACATACCTTCATCGTGTCGCTAGTCTCTGGTCTGCCTGTGCACGTTCATGTGCTTTGGAGGAGGTGTGGCTTTGAAGAGTGATTATGCAGGGAGGGTGAGATCTTATGCTTTCAAAGTGAGCTTGCTATTGCTAGCCTTTCCAAAATCACCTACCCTACATTTAACCTGGACATGACAGATATTTTGATGTAGGGCTGACAGATTCCTCAAGATATTCTGACTAACGCATTATTAAACATTAGCACAACCAGGGTAATTAAAAAAACAGCATAAAATGCTGTTTGCAACCGAATTTACTTCTATAATGTATATTCAACCATAAAGCTGATAATTATTTTCATGTTTCAGTTAAAATAAGAGTTTTTGAGATGACAGTCCACAAAGTCTTGAACGGAGTCAAGTTATTGCATTTTAAAATATTACGAGCTTTTATCCCTTTAAAATAACATGAACAGATTCATTATTCACAATAAAACCAGGAATGTTTATTAAGAAATAAATGAGAGAGGGTAAAAGTTTATTTCATGTTGACCTTAATGAAAACCTCAATGTATTAGAGGCTTGGAAAGCAGACAAGCCACAAAACATAGACAGGAAATGGAAGAGTGCAAACGGATGGTTTACAAATAATGAATTTTAAAGCCACAAGGGCCTACCATAATTATTCAGAGTTCAGGACACTTATGTCATGTGTACTGTTCTCATTTACTCTTTCATTAAGACATTAACCTTTATTATGCTGCAAAGATCAAGATTCTTAGTGCTGGAAAAGCTATGGATTATGAACCTTCTGAGGCACCAACCAAGCAAAAAGATGGTGAATTTCATGTGAAAGGAGGGTGTTTGTGTGGGAATTTTACCATATTGACTTGCTGGGCTGGTTACCGTGGAAGCAAGAAATGTCTTTGAGAGCATTATGGGTATACATATTTAACTCAACAGGTTTTCTCCTGCTTGTTGTTCGGCTCATATTTATTGAAGATGACCGCTCTATTGATTTCTCTTCTTATGGCATCAGCTGGGTTCTGTCGACGTCTGCACTTTTTTTCACAGATTAATCTCTGCCAGCAGAGCGTTTGCCTCATTTTCTGCCCTTGCTAAGGGCTGTACATTTACTGACAAGCCCTAATTACAGAAAGAGATGTACATGAGGTAACGTGAGGTTATGGTTATGGACCCCTACCTCCTGGTATCTGGTGTGCAGGGTTTGACAGATGGTCATTTTTCCAATTGAATAAGCAAAAGTCAGGTCAGTTTTGCAGAAAAACGGCTGATCTTCACCACACTAGGACCACTGACAGGTTACATAGCATCACATTTAACACGCATGACTAGATCAGCGTCATTCCATATTGAAAATTGGCCACTGGTTCTTCAATATATGACAAGGTTTGCCACGTTTACACTTGGTATTTGCATCTGATCATAAGCCGACAGTGCTAAACTTGACCATCTATGTACAGCTTTAAAAGAAACAAATGTCTGATTGATTTGAAATGGCTTAAACAAAAGGTTGTGGCAAAAGGTTTCATTGACATCACAGCATATTCTGGTGAAGAACCGCCCACTTAGACAGGAAGTGACCGAATGACAGCCTTGTAAAGGGGGACCAAACACAGTTTTGTTTTACATGCCATTTCGGGTGTAGGTAAACGATACTGCAAATTCTGCAAAATATATATTATTACGTTATATTATTTGAATAATATTGATTGTACTACCAACATGGAAAATACGTATTTAAATGTTGGCAAGTCTTTTACTAAAAAAGCCGAAATAGATTTTATACCAATAAAATTTTGGCAAATCCAGTGATTATTGCATCTTCAAAAGTGCCTCTTGTGTCCTATGATCCAGTATGGTGACAAATCAAGTCACCCCTCGAAATCTGGTCTCCATTAGGACCCCAGTTTGATCCCATTGGCTCAAATTACTTTAAATAGGTACTCTCTTTAGCGCCTGATTACAATTCCTACAAAATGTTATGATAAATGCTGTTTGAACTATGTTATAATGACCATTAATGTCTGTATTAGTTAGCTTATGCACTAGCATAGCATACAGAGACCCGATTAGCCTGATAGCTTAGGAATTTGCACTTACACATGTATTCACAATTATTTTTTATTTAATTATGTGTTAAATGTCCAAAGTTTTATTTTATAAATAAATGATGTTGAATTATTCACTTAATAGGATATTATTATTTTTATTTATTAATTAGCAGTTAATCAATTGTAAGAAATTCCGTTCAATTTGTTTTATTATGCATTAATTTGTTCTATTATGCACTATATAGTAAGCCATACATATTTTCAATTAATATCGTTCACATTTTTTTAGGATAATAATTAACTGATAGTTGATGGAGACCTGATTTCCAAGGAGGACACTATTTGTCATGACACCAGATGAGGCGCGAAGACAACCATCCTAAAGAGACATGGTGATGGAAATATGAGATGGGAGGAAACATTATACTTAAATGTTTACTCACAAAACTATTGCATTCCTTCAAGAAACTTTGGGTTCTCTCACAAAACATTTGCGTTTGCTTGCAAAACGATTGCGTTTCCCAGAGAAACTTTGGGTTCTCTAGCAAAACTGTTGCGTTCCCCCAAGAAACTTTGGGTTCTCTCGCAAAAAAACTGAAATATAGTTTTTTTCCCACCTCATATTATGTCAGTCACAAAGGTTTTGCGAGGGAGCGCAGTTTCTCAGGTAAATGTAAAAGTTTTGCAAGACCACGCGAAGTTTCTTAAGGGAACGTAAAAGTTTTGTGAAAGAACACATTGAGATATTACTTTTCCTCCCATTTAATTTTTTCCATCACCATAAGCCTTTAGGGGCTCCATTACCAATCAGATTAGAGTATACCAAATTGAGAAGGTCATCAAACGGTCAGCAAATGTGCTGACTACATGGATACATATCGGTGGGCCATACACAACCTCAAGAAACCTTCCAGATCTGCCGTGCTGCAGGATCATTTAGCTCAGTGTGCTCAGGCAAAATAACATGTGATTTGATGAGAGAAGACAGGGCTGAGTGCAATGAAAATACCCACGATGCCCCAGTCCTTTAGATGTGATGGCAGCCTATTGCACTGTTGCAGCAAAATCAGTGAAAGTCCCTCTAGAAATCTGCTGTATCATACAGTTGCAGGCCCTGTCTGCGTGTCTGTCACTCTTTCTTTTCTCTCGCCTGAAGTCCCTTTATCCTTTCATTCCCAAAGTTCTCTCTTTTTCTGTCCTCCTCCCTTTCTTTTTCTCGCTCGCTGAATTCTTTCCTCCTGCGTGCTTTGTCTTTGTTGTTTCACTCTCCTTTCCGCCTACACGCTCTTGTCCTTTCAGCTCAGAAACCCTCTCACATTCCCTCTCTGTCTCTCTCTGTTTTGTCTTCCTCATCACTCGTTCTCCTTTACTCACTGTTTACTGTATTGTTGCAAGCAGGGCTCAGCGATGAGGCTTATTTTCGGCTTGTTATTTACTGGCTAGTCTGGGCCAGTAATTCAGTAATTACTTCACTGCCTAAATTTTCACTAGCATCACCAATTATGCATTTTATTTAGCAATGTGTATAAAATGTGTCATAAAATATAACTACATTTTCATTAGGCATTTTTCATTCTTTTTTTATACTAACAAAAATAAACTAATAATAATATATTTTAATTTTAATGTTTAAAAATGTTATATAATGATTGTAGGACATTTTACAGTTAATGTATAATATTATCTCCTTGACTTCATAAACACATTTTCTGGAAAATGATGATGATGCAAAACATTTCTGATTGACTTATAATTTTCAACCCATTCTTACTGATATTTTCAAGTAGGCTAACTAACACCTAACAATTATTTTGAAAATCAGATAAACTAGTGTTAAAGGGTTAGTTCACCCAAAAATGAAAATTAGCCCATGATTTCATGATTTAATTATTCAAAAAAAGTATCATTAAAGTTTCTGGATTTGACAAAAAAAATCCAAAATGTCCAAAACTTGTGCACTTGATCTGAGACGTGACTTTTTTTTTTTGCAAATCACCTAGATTCTTGGTGATGCTAAATATATCACTGTAAACCAAATAGTTATGTTTGCAAGGCATGCAAACAATGTTCAACAGTGTAGTACAGTCCAAATAAAGAAAGTGACATTTCTGTCAAAGGGCCCCAAGCTCCGAACCAGTGTGTCATCCTTATTGTTGAGCTGTTCTGTTGCATTAGTGTACTACACACCTCTTTCCTTTTCTGCCCCCCTTCTTCCTCTTTCTCTCAGTCTCCATTTCCCTTTCACCCTCTTTTTTGCTCTCTCATTCTCTCGTGCTTTCTGCAGTAATGTGTCCTGAATATTGATGAGGTGAGAGTTGCCCGTCCCTGGCTGCAGGCCAACTCACATTACAATTCTCCGTTTCACCCCTGCCCACTTCAGTCAGGGCCACCCATTAGCTATATCGGCCACATGTCGCCCTGCGTTGTCTTTCAAGAGCCCTCCGCATTCCAAGGCCTATCCCTCATAAATCCAGCATTGCCCTTTCTACTCCGTGCCAAGCTCTTAACCACGAAAAAAAGACAGAGCGCGAGAGACATCCATCGTCAGGAAGAAAGGCTTAGGCATTTTAAAGGGGCACTGACATTCTCACTGCACTGCCCAGGAGGGATCACAATCATTCAGGTCAAGTGCACCAGCATGCTGAGCACTTTGAACAGCGATTGTTGTAAATCTGAATTCCAGCCAGAGGAGACCAAACTGCATGAACATAAAACTTAGGCAGGAAATTCAGGCCTACTCAATGTAAAAATGCTTCTAGAAATAAAAACATGAAATCTCAAATTGTACTGTTACATACTCCTGGTTATTCATTGTGCATGTGATTGCACAGAAAGAAAATGTTTGTCTTTGCAGTCTTTTATCAGGATGTAATACCTTGCTTTGCCTACAAACTGGTTGATGTCATCAATTCCTCTTATTCTTGAGACCCATCTGGTGTCTGCTTTCCACAATCCAGTCGATTCCCTATGGACAAGATCAAGTGTTCAATTGATGGAAGTTGTCATGCTTTTCATGACCATGCATTCAGAGCCTTCTAGCAAACATTGAATCACGTGCCAAACACATTTTCTCTTCTGTCCAGACCAGCATGTGCTTCCTCAGGCTAGTTTGTGCGAGTTAGTGCCCATTTGTTGACATTCTAGCTGGTGAACCAGCATGGCTATGTTTTTTGACAGCAAAACCTGGTAAACCAGCAAGTGAAGCTGATTGACTGACTTAACTGTTTGAGATGGTTAAAAGAAAAGTTCAATATAAAATACATTTTTGTAATGTTTTACAACTTGTCATTCCAAACTTGTAAAATTTCTTCTGTGGAACACACACACACACACACACACAAATAATTAAAACATGTTCACACCGCTTTTTCTACAAAAAATTAAACAGTAACCTGGGTCTGTACCTAAAAGTAGCATAAAAATAATTGATATGGTCTCATGTGCGCTATATTTCAGCTTCGTGTGAGGAATAGAAAAAGAAAATCATGGGGAACCATGTGAGAACCAATGGTATTTGGGATATTAATGTAATCTGACGCCATTGAACCTATAAAGTCAGCTTAAAAAGAAAGTTGCAATCAACCTTTTTCCCCTATTGTGACATATCTGAGTGAAATGGCTTCTTGAATGAGAATATAGGCTTGGACTTGATTTTGTACATCTGGAATTGACTGGATAATTCTCTTTTGCTAATTTCTGCGATCATGTGAGTGACGGGTTGTTGGAAGGGATGGATTATGGTCTGATGGGGACTCCAGTATACCATGCTGAGGACCATCATCCTAAACGCACCATCTGCTGAGGACCAGCTGCAAGGCTATCCTCTGTTTTTTTTTTTTTTTTTCCAGTTTTTGAGCATTTTAGATGTTCCTCCCCAGTTTGTGTTTTCCGACAAACATTTTTGGTAAATAAATCAGTCCCTAATGATGTAGTGGCTGGTTATCTAGTTCTGGACTGACTGTGGTTGCAGATGGTTTCTAAGCTCTGTTTACTGATATCACAGCTCGCTCTGAATAATGCATAAGGATCCTGCGGGAGTCAGGCTTGAATTTGCACCACTGCTGCCTCAGGGAAACCCGGCTTGTGAGAGTTTATTAAGAAGGTGACAGATTCTCCCTGGAGAATTTGGAGAACGATGCTTCCCAATCCTCAGCGCACTTGTGCAATCATGGTACTGGGGACAAAACACCTTCAAATACAAAGCATAAGGGAATAGTTCACCCAAAATATGTCGTTCCAAACCCATATGACTTTGTGGAACATGAAAGTGGAAAATGTAATGACTGTTTTCCATATTCTTTGCAATTAAAATAAATGGTGACTGAAGCTTCAAAGCTACAAAAGAACCATAAATTGGTCCAAGTCATACGGGTTAGAAATGAAGACCGAATTTTCATTTTTGGATGAACTATGCCTTTTAAAGGCCATTTTGGCTTCTGGTGTTGTTCTACCCTGCTGGTCACTGCTGACTTTGAGGATGATGTAATTGACAAATGTAAACCCACCCCTGCAGCTTTGGCACTATTTTCAGCTCCACAGCACTTCTTGCCTAAAACAACTTGGTTTTCATTATGACTCTCACATCCAGATGACCTTGTTGTGTGGGTCTCAGAGCGCAGGTGAAACATTTGGGTGTCCGATTACGTACACGTGTGTCATCGACAAAAAGGAATTATGGGATGTGACAATGTTGCGTGTGAGCCATCTAATCCATTTCGACACAAATGGAATTCATGTTTATGGGCATCCTGTGTGAAGGAGATGGATGAGAGCGTTCACTTTACTGTCTCCAGCGTGGATTTACTAATAGCTCTGCTGGGACTACATAAATTTGGCTTAACATTGTACAAAGTATAAAGCAGAACTGCTAAAAGGAAAACCACATTCTTACTTGTATCAGGAAGCACACACTCAGACACACACAGCACATCAGCGACCATAAGTAAAAGAACAGGATACGGCTTTCTCTGGGCATGATTTAAGCTTGTTTTAATTCTAGTTTTACCACATAAAATAACTTATTTTCCATAAAGGAAACACATTTTTACAAATAAAGACCAAACTGAGCAGAACAGAAGAATTGCTGAATGCTTAGACTGAATGCTCACCGCTCACATTGGGTTTATTTATCAGTTGATTTATGGTCTAACATTTGCTTGTATTTGCCCATCTTGTCTCTCTATAAACAGTTGTCATTACAGACTTTGGTCAAATGATATTATGCATCTAGCTGTTCTTCTTTTTAGAAGACGTTTTAACACCCAAGAAACAATTTACAGGAAAAGATATATCTGACTAAACTTCCTCCATGGGATGAAATTATGGCACTTGAAAATGACCTTTAGTGCAGCTATTTTGTCTCTATGGTATTTGAATGCCATTTTTGTGTCTTGCTTTGTCCCTAGCTATAATAATTAATGTTTTAGTTTATTTCTAAAATCTCCTATATTAGAATCTCTTTTAAAACTTTTAAGACTTTTCTTGTTACTGTGTTATTTGCTCTTGCCAGGTCACTCTTTTAATCTCAGCTAACAAAGTAAGCTAACTAACTAACATCATATTTTTATCAAAGTTAAATAAAGCTTACAAACCAACCAACCAGCTAACTCATAACGCTATGTAAGTCTTTGTATCATACACTGGATCAAGTTGTGATAGTTGCTCCTGCCTGAGCTAGATCACCTTTTTTAATCTCAACTAACTAAATAACTAAAATCTTAAAATTTTTAACTAACATACAAACAACTAAATATGTCTGTGCGTATGTACATCACTCTGATAATGCTACTAATAATATTAATTGGATGTGAGGGAGGAGACATCTTGTGGCTAAAAGGCAATGCAGCACTTATTTGTCACATTGCCACATTAACCCCTGATGACTGTTTTCTGTTTGAACTCTACAGACTGAAATCATCTCAAAATGGACCATCAGGACCACATGAATTCTGGACAGGTGGGTGACTCTCAGCACTCTCCTGGGAACAACATAGCATCTGGTGTAGCCAACATGACCATCAGTGACGGCCATCAACAAGACATGAAGAATGGGACAGCAGCACATATGGGACCGGGTGACGGGCCAGTGAAAGGTCTGTATATAGAGGGAAAAAAAATGTAGTTACTGTAATAAAAAGAGGGGAAAAATTTAAGCCTGAAAACCCCCTTTTCCCCACAAAGCGCAGAAGAGCTGAGTGATACTCATGGCAGTGTGTTTCTCGCTTATGTCTCATCTCATACTGAGAAACCTGACACATATGCTGACAGTGACACTCAGCCATGTGTTGGTTTCAGATGTCTGTGAAGATATTCATTGATTCATGTCAACTACAAAATGTCTTGTAGAATTTATTTGTTGGGCCTTATTTTCCATTTGTTGAAGGACAATGGAGATCACAATCACAATTTCCACATTCAAAGAGTCGGTTTACACAGTGATTGTGATCCTTATGAAAGTGTGGTCCACAAACCCTTACATTTTAAGGCATCCCCACCAAAGGGTTCCCACTGTCAATGGAAAACCTAAGAAATGAAGAGGAAAAAAAAAATCACACGATTTCCAGGTGTCGAAAAGTCAGAGAAATCAATAAAATGCATGGAAAAATAGCGGAAATATCTATGTAGAAAATATATTTTCCTAGTTATGCAAGAATTTGCTTTGCAGGGCTTGCAAAATTTAAAAATCCCTGGCAGCCCTTCGGACAGGCATTCTTCAGATTTTGGAAAAATTAATTAAATTAGCCCGAATAAAAGATATTGTATTTTTTCTTCAAATAACAAGTCAAGAGAGTAGGGGTGCAACGGATCACAAATCTCATGGTTCGGATTATATTACATTATCATATCACATTTTGAGTCACAGATCGATCCATTTTTCAGATGAGCAAAAAAAATATGGTTCGTTATTATTTAAGTAACACTTATTATTTAAAGAACAATTTACTACTTCAATACCACAGCAAAAACTAGTAGCATAAATAACTAAAAAAAGACATCCTTATCCTAAAGATTTTGGACAAAACAGATGTCTTCAACTGTTGGAAAATGAAGTTCAGTTAAGAATAGCTTTTATAAGACATTTTGTCCTGCCTGCATTGTGTGCTCACAATCGTTTTTAAAGGGGTCATATGACGTTGCTAAAAAAGAACATTATTTTGTGTATTTGGTGTGGCTGAGCTTTCAATGTTGTTACGGGAAAGGATGAAGCTGATTGGTTGGTTCTTGTCACATGACCCGCGGTGCGCTTGCGGCATTCTGAAAAGTTAAAACGTTTTTATCTCGATGCGGCGTGGACGCGCCTGGAAAAAATTAGCGCGTCGCTTCCATTATGAGCGCGCCTGCCGCGCGTCTACATTTGAAATAACGATCTTGAGCACGCAAAATACGCGATATGTGAACGGCCCCTTATACGGTCTTTTTACTAGTTGCGTTGCATCACGCCGCGTAAACATAAAACCATGTCTGCATTTGTGATCGGAGAAACGACAAACAACAAGCGCTACTCT
>NW_015630576.1:1577571-1592777 GCF_001515625.1 Sinocyclocheilus rhinocerous
ACAAAGTAGTTTCGCTTTCACAACGAAACACACAGCGTCTTC
Source organism: Sinocyclocheilus rhinocerous (assembly GCF_001515625.1). Taxonomy (NCBI): domain Eukaryota; kingdom Metazoa; phylum Chordata; class Actinopteri; order Cypriniformes; family Cyprinidae; genus Sinocyclocheilus; species Sinocyclocheilus rhinocerous. Next base: position 1,577,614 of record NW_015630576.1, read on the forward strand.
ATGACATGGCGGCGGCAGCAACAATACTACAGCAAAAATAAGTTACGCCTTCTTTCTTGCGTGAACATTTGGGCAGTGTTAATGCAAATCTTCCCACATCATGACGTAGACATGTCGGGGCGGGTTTAAACGAGGCGTTTTAGGAGGGCATGGACGAGTCTTTAACTTTTAAATAGAATATCTCTTTGGGTTTGAGACTTTAGTCTTTGCAACTTTAGGGATCTTATCTATTCACGAACAGCTTGTAACACTCCAAAGAGAAAGGAAAACTTGAAATCGCAGCATATGACCCCTTTAAAATTTAAATTTGGCCATATAACATTGATCGTAGATTTTCTTTTGGTTTCTTATGATGTATGCTTGGATGAGGCTCAGATGTGAGGAAATAGGTCATAGTTTACAAAAAAGGGTAATCTGTCTTACCCGCTTTGGATTGTTCTGGCACAACTGACAAGCTTTCAGCATGCCCCAGGCTCCCTCAGAGAGCACAGACGAAACCTTCTTATCAACCAGCAACCTAAAATTCCAGCTCAATTGTGCTGGCAGAAGTCATCGGAGCAGAATGTCTCTAAAATGACAAATTCTGTAAAATAAAGTTCGAGAAACAGCATGACACTGGCTTTTAGAGTTAGTTTGTCTATTAAGAAAAGCTGTTTGAAAAGCAATTATAGCTATCGTTTCAAGAACAAACTAACAGATGCATCAAGGTCCTGTCCTTTGTTTAGAAGAAGACTGTAAGGAAATATTTTTTGCTTTGTTTGCAATCTAAACCACCTCAGTCCTCTGCTGTCCAAACTAAAAGCTCACCGTTCTCTCATAGAGGACACACATGAACCAACGCCTGAGGTGACCACCCAAAAGCCTGTTTTAGAAGACTCCGAACCCAAGCCCTCCTTTGATAAAGATGTGCCATTCGGTATGACCCTCCATGTTAAGCTACAGTTGTGCCGCTCTACTTTGCTGTACTGTCCTGCCTGTTGCTCAGCTTCATAGGGCCAGTTCCCTTGATCCCATTACTCCTTATTACGCTAATGATTTGACTTTCAATTTGGTCACAGCTTTGATTCATTTCCCACGGATGCAATACAGCTACACTGTATGAATCAAATTCAGTTTTCTGCATAATTATCAGTGAAATTATTAAATAAATAACTGGCACTTAAATGTTTTTTGTGATGAACGCCAGCCTCTCATATTTTTCATGGACAAATGAGAGTGCTAAATACAAATGTAGTCATTTATCATCCACACCTGCTGCTTTTCTCCCGATACTATGCTTTGATTTCCAACGAGGGCCCTTTCAGGCAGGTTATGTAGTTTTAATTTTCATGCCTATTAACAAAAGCTTTTTTTCTCTTATAATTTTCTTAAGTCCAGGCTGTAGGGTTCCCACGGTCATGGAAAACCTGGAAAAATCTGAGAATTTGAAAGTGGCTTGGAAAAGTAATACAACTTTAAATGTGATAAAAATTATATGACAAATTTATAGTGACAATAAATTTCCCTGATTATGCTATGTATGGAGAAAGCCAAATCCTCCATTGAGCCACGTTCAAACCTTTTGTCTTTTTAGAAACTGATAATGAACAACAGGAAAAGTCACGCTATAAACAGTGGGAACCTTAACACTAACATAAAAATTTTTGCCTTGATTTTGCTTATAACAAGTTTCCAAAAAGAAATGCTTATTACATTATCAACAGTGAAAATTACATTGACTTTTTTGGACCAGCAACAAGCCTGGAACCTCTCAGGAGTGACCTTGCCATGTTCTTAGAAGCTTTTTGGAAACTTAGTTGAGTTGTTTTTCGCTGATGTTGTGATATGCTGATGTAAAGCAGCACTGAAAAAAATCACTGAAAGCTAATTGCATGCCTTCAAGGTTGTAAAATGCCGTTGCAAAAGGAAGTAGTGTTCCCGAGCAACATAACTAGCTCTTTAAAGGATTCAAGGCCAGTAAAAGCCCAGAATATTTGTCATAGAGCAATTAGGCAGATCTACTCTACCCTTCCTTTTGCATAAGAGAATAATGTAAGTTCTGGGCAGGGAGACTACTAGACTAAATAGTGGTGCCCAGAACATCCATTTGGTATTTTACATGGTCAATCAGTAAGTGAGTAAATGACATGAGCACTAGAGTTGCTAATGGCTTAGATGGATGTACCTGTCTGGTGCCGTGACCCGGACATACAGGCTGTAATAATAAGAATAATCATAATTATTGTTGTTATTAAAACAAAAGATTTAATAACAGCTCTAGTTATTACTATTATAGAATATTGAAGTGATAATATATATATTTTTTCAAAACGCTTTATTGCCAAATTCCAAAACTTATAACAGCCAAAAATATTTACACTTGTGTGAATATAAAAAATTGTTGTTTAATAACAGCTCTAGTTATTACTATTATAGAATATTGAAGTGATAATATATATATTTTTTCAAAACGCTTTATTGCCAAATTCCAAAACTTATAACAGCCAAAAATATTTACACTTGTGTGAATATAAAAAAGTGAAATCAGAGCGCTGTACTTCACACTACAGAAGCATTCACATGTTCTTCACACATCTGAGTTTATTTGGAGCACTCACATAACATTTCTCACAAAAGAGAGATAAAAATGCATATTTCATGGAATTCTATAGACGCTTATTTTATTTTAATTGTACTATTTGACTTTAAATTAGATTTTACAATGTACAGTACAGTTATTTCACAAATAAATAAATTTGCACAAAATATAACAATAAATAATCACACATGCACACACACACAAACAATAAGGCTACCTTCTGCCATTACATAGGACATATAATTACCTCACAAAAGTTCAAGGTCTAAGTGAATGGACTTAAAGACAAGCTTCATTTATCATTTATCTCCCAGAACCACAAACTCATTGATCTTGTCAGAGAATTAGCAGTCTAGTTGAGACAAAGGCATTAAGATGGCGTTACGTATGTTGTATGCTGTGGTTCTATGAAGTTGGGAGTGATGTAAATGTATTAGACTACCATTAGCCATCAGCTGAATATTTCATGTTAGAGAACATGTTGCTGATGTTTGCAGTACAGCTGAAATGGGTCTGCAACTTTAATGGCTACTAAGTCCACTTTACATTCGAGCTCTTCACTTGTTATGAACTGCCGGAGAGATCAAATGTCTATAAAGTCATTCATAATGTAGACTTTCTCCATTCATTTCATATGATAAACCCATTTTACTTTAAAGCTATAGAGGAAGGGTTAACTTAATAAAAAACATTTTGCTTTGTTTCCTGTGATTTATAGGTTGATAAGCAGTGTGCTTTTCTGACACCCATCGAGGACATAAATTAAGCAAATTTACAAGACAATTTATTAGCAAAATTACTTAAAATAAATTCACCTACCGAACTGGGCAAAATAATCCCAAAGCTGCTGTTAATGTTCTCTGTATCTCATCTGCTCTTTTAACTTGCTTCCATGTGATCACACAACTTTGACCGGTCTGGACCGACAGCAGGAGCTGGAGAAGGTATGGTGGGCTCACCACCCCCTTATCCCCCTGCAATGTAAAAGTTCAGAGGATTTAAATCTAAACAAACATACATTGGGCTCATATATCACCACAACTTCATTATTTCATTGCTTGTGCATACATGCAGAAATCAAATAAGAGATCTCAATGGGAACCATAATCTTCCTAATTAAGTCTCTTTATATTGACTCTATCTCGCATCACTGTATCTTAAGAAATTAAAATTCTGAGAATAACGAGGCGTTTATTTAAATCTATCATTGAATGCATTAAAAATGTTTCAAATGCATTCAAAGCACAATGCAAAACATACTCTTTACTGCTCAGATCAGATCCAGAATGTACTATCTGTGCATTAAATTATACTTGCTAATGGACAATGCACCAATTCATTGCTTCACTGGTCATTTTGCTACCAGTCGTCTATGCTTTACACACTGAAGCTCACAGAGATGTTGTGGGTCATTGTAGATATTGTGGTTTGATTGGCCAGTTCATATTGTTATTAATGGTTTTGATTGTTTTTGTTGTGATTGAATGAGTGAAGAGACACTTTTATAAGCACTGATCCCATAACCCCTTGACCCTACTGTACTGACCACCTCATTTGCTACTGCAGTTACCAGTTTTTAAAAGTACAATCCATGTTGTAGTCTCCTGCTTGCTAATTTAGATGACCAAGCATCAATTATTGTAAAAGTGCCTTTAACTAGTATACTGTGTAAAAACAGATTTTTGGACTGTTTAACTTGACATGAAAACAGAAACTTGCGTTTTGTGTTGTGTTTGGGCCCCTTACGTGGTTCTGTGCATTTAGTTCCTTTCAGTTCCTTAATTCCTTTTCTTTCTCTGCTTCTATTGTTGACTGTGGAGAGAGCGTGGTTAAGTGTTGCTAATTCTACAGTGTTGTCTGTGGCTGTTCCTATCATTCTGCCTTCCACGTCATCAGAAGATTTAACACCCAGAAGTCTGCCCGAGAGTGGCCGGAGCAGTGCGGCATCAGTGGATGGGGAGGGAGAGCGAGAGAATGGGGAAAAGGAGAGCTCTGTCAGCCCAAGAGAGTCTCCAATGTCTCCACATCCACTACCAACAACTCTAGCTGATGATTTGGGTTCAGGGATCACGGGCTTTGACAGCCAGGTGAAGAGGAGTCCCTCAGAAAAGATGACTGACCATCATAGTGCCAGTGGATCTGAGGAGGAGGAGAAAGTAGAAAATGAGACGGAGAAATCTGAGAGAAGATCTGGTATTCCCAGTGTGGAAGAAGCTCCCAGAAGTGCTATCAACATAAAAGAGGATAAAGAAGAGGACAAAGAAGCAGTTAGTGATGAAGAAGAGGAAGAAACTGGAATTTCCTTGGTGCCCAGTTCTGTCACCCCAGACTTGACAATCCAGAAAGATGATAGCATTGTTGATGAACAAGAAACCCCTTCTCATCTTCCCATGACTCCAGAGGAAGCTAAAAAACGTGGCCTATCGTTTGACTACACAGAACCTCAGGATCCCAGTCGTCAAGGTGGTCCTGTGGGTTGGGAATGCAGCTCTGACAAAACACCACCAGAAAGCAAGAGCCCCGACTCGTGCAGGGCTGATCCGGGATCGCCTCTTTCTCCCAGTGCTGCTGCTGAACCTACCCAAGAGGAATCATCTCTAACAAACTTACAAACGGATGCTCGGGAGGAAGAAGAGGAAGTAGAGGTACCAGAACCTGAACAAGTAGAGGAGGCAACCACCGTTCCTCCATCCTTCCAAGAAGTTGCTGCACCCAAGATACAGCCTAAGGCAGAGGAACGTAGAGAACCTGAAGAAGAAAAAGAGATCAAGCAGGAGAAATATTTGGAGACGAGCGATGATGATCAAATTGATACGGAGAAGGTCCAGCCTGTTGCCACACCTGAGCCTGTTGCCAAAACTGAACCTGAAGCTAAGGATGCCGTTAAGCCCAGTGCCCAAGTAATGCCCACAAAAGCACCAAGCAAAGCATCTCCTATCAAAGAATCTCCTGCCAAAAAAACAAAGAAACCCGTCGCTACAGTTGATGCCACTCCTTCCCCTAAATCTGTTCCTAAACTTCAGAAAACTCCCTCTAAAGATGCTGCTCCGGCCAGAAAAGCAAGTGTCCCATCCAAAGGTCTGTTTTTCCGTTCTGTTCCTCCAAACCCCTCACAGATCTTCTTTATTTCACCTTCCCTTTTCTTCTTTTTAAAGTAGATCAGTAGAACTACGCAGTACCCTTTCTGAAAAGCGCACACTGCGATAAGAGTGTGTTCGGTTGAAGAAACGGGCTGCTTGTAGCCACAAAATCTCTCTCTCTCTCTCTTGATCCTTTGTGCCCTGTGTATCTTTCTCTTCTCCTTCCCTCTCTGTGTGTGGTCAGTGTTATTTCGCTTGTGTCTGTGACTAACTCTGTGCATTGATTGACCGTTACTGCTGGCACAGTTTTCACCTGCCCCTCTCTATTGCATGTCACCTGTGCATGTATGTTGAATGTATCACTCACAGAACTGTGCTTTACCTTTATGGGTCCACCCCTTTCCCAGATGTCTGTGTTATTAAACACAACCAAGTGGACCCAAAGGCCCATGCTGATGGGGGTGACTATAACACACACTGAAAGGAGAAGGTCAGCAATTGCTGCTGGGTTCAAGACAAAATCCCCTAAATGTCTCCCACAGCTGTGCAGACATCTTCTACAAAAAGATCAGACAAGCTCACTCAATAATGTGAAACATTCAATTTTGCGAACAATCTCAAGGCAATCTTTTGGTGCTCAGCAATCTAGCAAGCAAAGTTTGGTGCTTGCAAGGCAAGGCAAATTCCTGAATCATTCTGCTCGTCTTTCTTCTCCACAATTTCTTTTTTTTGTTTTTTTTAAATATAAGAAATGAATAAACAAATTAAAGAAGAAATTTTAATTTACCAATTTGCCATTGGTTTTATCTGCCACTGAATTATCCATTCAAAACTGTGACTGTGATGATGTCATTGTAATATTTGTACTCTGAATTGCAGTAGGTCTTTTGTTTTGCATAAATTAGCATACTTGATTGCAACTGGTCTTCAGTCTTGTGTAAATTTGCATTCTGAACTGCAATTGGTTTTCTCTTACCTATATCTATTTAATAATCTAGAGCAACTTTGAAGGTGTCAAGTTATGTGTTGATTCTTTTTGTGCAAAGCCAAAATAAAAAAAGATGCATCTTTAGTGCCATGACAGCAGCAATGACAACTCTGATGGTGCATTTTATTTACACAGATCCAAAGCTTAAAACCCAAGCTTGCTGAAACTTTTAACAAATTATTTTTTTGCCTTGCAAGCACTGCTATTTACTAAAGGATTTTTTTTTCCTGTACAAGGTTAAAACATTCGTAATTATTTGCATTTTATAATAATGAAACAAGGTCCTGCACAAATCGAATGATGCCAAAAAGGTCCTTGTAAAAGAATAGTTTGCTCAAAATTTACATTTTGTCATCATTTACTAACCCTCTTGTCACACTAAACCCAAATGACGGTGTTCAAGGAATATCCTGACATCTCCATTGGACTGTTTTCATGGCAACCGGACCATTATGTTAGCTGAAATTGAGAACCAGACCAGTTCATTTATGAATCATTCAAATGTGTTGTGTGAACTGGATTCATCAGTTAATTTAAAATGAATCAGTGATTACTCCTAAGATAATTCCTTCATGAACTCTCATAATGAATCCACCCAGAAGAGCTAGGACAGTTTTTCAGTGATTTTGGTCTGTTTTTCATATAAAGCTAAAGAATGGCTTCAGAAGATTTAGAATAAACTTCCCTGTTTCATGGAAGAAAACAAAACGCATACAGGTTTGGAAGAAAGAAACTAAAACAACATGAGGAGGGTGAGTAAATGGTGACAGAATTTTCATTTTGCAATAAGTTTGTTTCTGAATGTCTATCATAAACAAACATACCAAAATGAAAGGCTGGAATCGCTGCTTCAGGAAACAGGACTTTCAACATCACAGCTGAAAAATCACATTGAGCACTGATGTAAAAACAGATCAACATGAACTTTTCTTCGAATCAAGTAGATTGACATCTTGATCAGTCTTAAGTCTTGATTCAGGCCACTAAAATGTCAATATGTGAGCTTGCACTTACTATTCCTTCCTTTCTTACAGCCAAGGCTGGAGCAGGGGCAACTCCTGAAAAAAAGGTACAGTCGTTATCATGGGTGATATTATGGTTTGTGGGAAAAGCAGCTATAAGTCCGTAGCCAGATGAGCTAAAATACGCAACAACTGAGAGGAGTCATTGATTTGTTTTACACTTAATTTAAATCATCTTCAAGTTTAGTCTGAAATTTTATTTGGAATTTTTGTTTCATTTTTTATTGCATTTTAGCATCTCTTTAATTTTTCAGTTAATTTACTGATTGCTTCTTGCTATTGTTTTACATTTTTGTCTTTATCACCTTCTCAAACACATAAGATACCCATCACAACCCCGCATGCAAAATCTAGACCCACTTCTGCCCCCCAAAGAGGGTCTTCAGTCTCAGGCATCCCCAGCAAAAAGCCCTCAGTCTCTTCCTCAACTCCACCATGTCGCTTTAGCAGTCCAGGCTCTGCAAACTCTGTAAAAAGGCCCAACAGTGCAGGAGCAAGAGAGTCCTGGGCCACGGTGAGTACTGCCACCCATCCCTAACCATTGGCCAAGAGAATTTGTTGTGAACATTTTACAACAAATTCCCCCCAAAATGCAAACCCTACGAGGAGATTGAATTTACAGCACCTGAGACTTCACAACATCAACATCCTTATTACCAGAGCAGAAAGAGAAGCTAATGAATGGATTTCTGTCATGTTTTGCGTGTATTGTTGCATTGAAATGGTTATAAAAACTCCCTGAAAAAAGCTGAAAATTTACTATTAGCTGATTTTTGATTTTATTGTTCATATTTAGGCTGGAGATGCCAAGACAAAGACAGCGGGTGCCAAACCCCAAGGAGTTGGCACCAGAATGCCTGGTATGTGATTTTCAGATGCATCTTTTCAAGGGTCCACATTAATCTTTGTTTAGTACCATGAAAAGGAAGGATACTTGGTGATTCAACCTTTCATTTCCCTTACTGACAGTTTGAAAAGGAAATTGAATGTTATTATGTGAACTAAGCACTTTCAGGCAATGGAGTCCTCACTATTTACAACAAATTTCCCTTTTTAATGCATTCTCCCATGGCATTCAGTGTGACATGACAAATGAAAGTGCACTGATCACAAATTCATAAGCAAGTAAAATCTGGAAGTATTGTGTGGTTCAGTGTATTCACTGCATGGCAAACTGCAAAAGTGAGCACACCTTCCCATCATTTTACTGTGCACCATTTAACTAGTCTTTAGGAAGTACATAATATCTGCCTACTTGAAATGGGTTATGAAACCCCAAGGGAATGATTCTCTATTTATAGAGAATTTACATGACTGATTTGTACCACTTTGATTTGTGAAATACAGCTGCTTCACGGATGGAGCAGCGAAAGGCAGGACCAGGGTCCATTGAAAGAGGTAAAAAAAAAAAAGCCTCTTTTGTGTGGTAGCCAGTTGAATGCTTGCAATCGAAAAATCTGCACTGCTGAAATAATTTAAAAAAGTGCACAAAACTCCATGAAAGCTCCTATATATTCTACAAAATTTCAAAGAAAGGCTGGAAGGCGATAGTTAACTAAAGAGTAAAAAAATCAGAAGAGCAAAAAAGGATGAAAATATTTTGGTCTTCTGTTGTTTTTCATCGTCAGCTGACTCACCTAAAACCCCAGACCGTAGTGGTTGCAGCAGCCCAGCCAGTCGGTCCTCCACCCCTGGACAACAGGTGAAGAAAGTAGCGGTGGTGCGCACCCCTCCCAAATCACCTGGTTCATTGAGATCTCGCGCCCCGATCGCTCCTGTTGCACCCTTGCCTGACCTGAAGAACATCAAGTCCAAGATCGGCTCCACTGAGAACATCAAACACCAACCTGGAGGCGGGAAGGTAATTCGGTCATGCATGATTTTGAACTGGTAAAATCAAATGTCTGAAAACAAAACCAGCTGGTTTGGATGCATTTATTGTGAAGTTGAAAGATTCGCATACAGTAAAGCTCTAGGGGACAACTTTGACCCCATCTGATGGAAGTAGGCCAATCATGTTTGAGTGGAGATTTGGATTATTTCTATCTGAACTCCATTCTTTAGGTTCAGATATTTGACAGAAAAGCCTATAATTAAGTTCACTCATGTTGGGGACAGGTAGTTAACCATTGTCAGACTAAATTGGAAGTACGTCAAGACTGAAAAGCAATTTTATGTCTTTAACAATTGAAGTAACCTCTTTGCAGAGCCTGGGATCTTCAGCTCAACTCAAAGCATCAGGTTAACGCTCTTGACTCTTCTTGTCCTGTTCCAGGTGGCTATTGTTCATAAGAAGATCGACTTTTCTAATGTTCAGTCTAGATGTGGATCCAAAGACAATATCAAGCATGTTCCTGGAGGTGATAATGCGAGTAACCGATAGGGTTAGAACTCCTCGCTCTGAAAAATAGTGTAGTTAGAAGCAGTTAAAGGGGTCATATGATGCTGCTAAAAAGAACATTATTTGGTGTATTTGGTGTTAGGCCGGGACAGAGTGAGCTCAGGCCGGGATAGAGTGAGCTGAGGCGGCGGGGTCGAGAACGGCGCGCCCGGCGGATGCGACGAATGAGCGGCAACCACATGTGACGACCCCGGGCTGGACTCCGCTTCGTCCACGGTGAAAGTTGATGTATTCCCTCAGCGACCAGCACAGATCAGCTCTAGGCATGACAAAGCGGATATCGTCCTCTTTTGGAAGACCAAACAAAGTAGTTTCGCTTTCACAACGAAGCACACAGCGTCTTCACGACATGGCTGCAGCGTCAACAATACTACAGTGAGAATAAAAGTTACGCCTTCTTTCTTTGCGTGAACATTTGGGCGGCGTTATGCAAATCTTCCCACATAGTGAGGTAGATATGTGGGGGCGTGTTAGAACGAGCCGTTTTAGGTAGGTGTGGCTGACTCTGAACTTTTATAAAGAATATCTCTTTGGATTTGAGACTTTAGTCTTTGCAACTTTACAGATCTTCTTTATGCACCAAGAGCTTGAAACACTCCAAAGAGAAAGGAAAAATTGAAATCGCATCATATGACCCCTTTAACATTAGATACAGCTGTAAAATAGTACAGGAAAAAGAAGAGAAGAACAACCAAACATACTATTATATTTCAGCTGTGTTTTTGATTGAAAATAGGACCCAACACAGACATAATGTATATGAAATATCCTGTAAAAGGATTTGTGAATCAGAGCAGTTTCTTCAGGATATTACCCCACTTATGTCTAAGTCTAATATTCTACTTGATATGTTTTGAAATGGTCAAAAATGATTGACTTAAACACCTCAAGCTTTGACTATGACTGTTGCACATTTCCAACAGACAGTTTCAAGTATGTAAAGCTTTCAAAGACAGTTCTGCACACTCAGTGTGAATAGTTACCTTTTGTAACTAATGAAACCCTGACACACATACCCACAGTCAAAGCTTTTAAGTAGCTCTCCATCAACAAGTCAAGTATTATCTACCAAACACCCACACAGCCAAAAGTAGTTTTTAAACTGTTAGATTAAATTAGATTAAAATGTATTCACCTGTTTTAACTTACTACTGAGCTTGAACATCCAAGACTTTTAAAAAATTGCTGTAATTTGAGAGCTGTTTATTATTTTATTTCCTTAAAGTGACAAAAAATGTTAACATTTGTTACTTAAAGTAAACACATTGTTTTTAATTAACATTACATGTAAATAGAATTTACACAGTATAGTCTTGCATCTTAGCATATTAACAGTTCTGTTCTACATGTACATATTATGTACTTACTATAGTGATTACAATAATTAGGTAATAACCCTGAACCTACCCCTAAACCCCTAAGGTAACCCATTATATTTTCTTAGGTAAGTACATTGCAAGTATACACAAGTCACTTTAAAAAAAAAGTGCAACCAACTTTATTAATATCTTTTAAGCTCTTGTTGATCTTGCAAGAGATGAAACAAAACAGTTCAAATGTGAACTGACTAGTGGCTTTAGCTATGAGATGTGTTAAAAAATGCCAGTTTTGTGAAGGTTTGGCTAGTCCAGGGACTGCAGCATGCCTGCACTGGCAATGCATTTGGGCAAGACATCCATCTAGATGCCTTTGCACAAACTAGGTTCAATTGATTTTTGCCTGAATCCCCAGTGTTGGTATCTCCTCTTACCTAGCGTTCCTCCTGAATCGCTGACTGGTTGTTGCAGATGTGCTGTGTAGATTGCATGCATGTACAATAAATTCCTCTGCAGGTGAAGATTGTGAAGGGGTCTCAGGCAGTCAGATATGCAGAAAAATTAGAGAGAAAAAAAACTCCCAGGGATATGGATCTTCACTTGAGAGCTTGAAACTGAGCATTTGCATTACAGTGCTTGCAAGGTGAATTCAAATCCAGTAATCTGCAATACTTAATTTTTCTTCCTCGTGCTTTTTTTTTTGCAATTTTTTTCACCTTGAACTGCTTAATGTCTCAATTCAGACATTGCTTTGTAGATCATTTCATCCTTTGGTGTGCTACTTGTTTCTGTTCTAATCTGGATCACTTTGCCAAAGAAGTTGTTTTGTTGCCTTACAAGCAATGTATTGCCTTCAGATGTAAATGTAGTTATATCTGAGTTTCGCCTGAAACAGTAAATCAGATATAACATGCATTTTTGCATTACAATCTCTTCCATCTATAAGCCCATGGGTCCTTTTGACTAAAACATTGAGTGATGCATAAATTGAGTGAATCTCTTTTCTGACTCAGTATTTGGGACAGAGATGAAAATTTCCATGTCTAGAATCTTTTTTGAAAGGGTATTTATTTACACATTTTTACATGAGATGTATTCAGACAGATAGTAACCAGTCAATCATATATCTGATGTCAACCTAGTCTATGTACATATATTTTACTCCAAAATTGAAATACGTCACTCCATTAAAATCGCATGAAGCGTGAGCATATAAATTGGATTTAGATCTACTTTGTGGTGGCCTATCAGTGGAAGCAAGTTACTTCTCTGTCCCATGAACCCTGTTGTTGGGAATAATGGTCATTTTCCTACTCCAGATCATCAGCTCCTCAGGTGCCTGAGCATGCAGTTCATTTCCTTCCAAATTGCTCTGTTTGATAACTGACTCTATTTGTTCCTCATGCTTCAGGTTCAGATAGTGCACAAAAAGATCGACCTAAGCAACGTCCAATCAAAGTGTGGCTCCAAGGTCAACATTCATCACAAACCGGGTGAGATTTCAGTCAGAAACATTGTATAAAAATGCCATTAGGCATGACCGATATTGCTTATTCAAGACATAAAATGTTTCTGCAAGTTTCATATTGTACAATTTTTTACATCTTATTTACCTTAATAGATTAGAAGTGCCATCCCTACCTTTACCTTCACCTTCAGTACACTGAAAACAATTGGGAAAGGTTTGATTTAAACAGAAGTTGTCCACATTCGTCTGTATTTTAGGAGGTGGAAATGTGGAGATCAAATCTGAGAAGTTGGATTTCAAAGGCCAGTCAAAGGTTGGATCTCTGGAGAACATTGGACATGTTCCTAGGGGCGGACAGAGGAAGGTATGTTCTTGACTTCATTAAACACAACGAGTCTCTAATGAGTCACAAATGTGCAATACTGTGTTGAATTATTTGTCATTTGGATGAAGCTAATTCACAACAACAATAATACAAATGCATAAGACAACTACTCTTACAGGTGCATCTCAATAAATTAGAATGTCGTGGAAAAGTTCATTTATTTCAGTAATTCAACTCAAATTGTGAAACTCGTGTATTAAATAAATTCAATGCACACAGACTGAAGTAGTTTAAGTCTTTGGTTCTTTTGACATTCTAATTTATTGAGATGCACCTGTATCTGCAATACTGACTTGAAAGTTTCCTTCATGTTAGATCTTGCTATGGTCAGCATGCTTCCTCCTGCTTGGCAGACTTCAGTGTACTTTTTTTGCACATATTTTTGACGACTTTTTTGAGTTGCCTTTAAGATCTACTGTTCTGCTCCTAATCTAGAGCAAATGTTATTATCCTGTGGCCCATTAACTATTTATTTAAATGTTTATTTCATCCAAAATCTTAAACTTGCTCAGAATTTACTCACATCATGTTGTTCCAAACCTGCATGACTTTATGTCTTCCATGGAACACAAAAGAAGACGTTTAGCAGAATGTTTTGACTCCTCTTCTCATTTAATGAAAGTGAATGGGGGCTGGGTATTACATTTATTCCTATAGGTTCTAATGAATTACATATAATTATATATTAAATGAATGAATTAGGATGATTTTATATATGTAATAAATGAAATCAACGTACAGCACAGGATTTACTGGATGATAGAAGCTGGGTGTCTTGCTCTCCTTCATCTCCTCTCTCTACTGAGCACATTTTTAAGATCACTGCATTTTCTGGTGCTCCCTTGCTTAGTGCTAACTATTCTTCCATTCAGCGATCTTCTGCTCCTGTGTCCCTTTTTTATCACACATGACCAAAAAACTGCTGACTGAGTGCTGCTTTCATGCGTTCACATTCAGAAACATTCAGGAATCGAGTAGGAGTGCTGATCTGAGAACCATATCTTGAGCACATGAAAGATAATAAACTTATGTAAAATCATGGAACTGAATCTCAGATGAACGTTTTTAATAAATCAGTAAAACTCTCACAGAATTCATTCATTTTAATTTGGTTCAGTTGTGAGGTTGAATCAACTTGATTGTTGGGAATGATTGTTTGGGAATAATGTTTTATGGTGGATGCCATTTAAATTTATATAATTTTTAGTCTAGCACTAGATACATGATAATTTTGGATTCAGAACACATAAATAAATGAACTTCTGATCAAACAGTTTTTGCTCTTAACTTATTGATGGGCATTATTATTTGATCCAAAGCAAGATGATGATGGAGTAGATCAGCACTCTTACTTGGAAATATTTCTTAAGTATTGAAACAGCTTCACCCCTTCTCCCAGCATTCCCTCTAGTTTGAGTGTTTTTTTTATCCCTTCATAACCTCATTTCATAATTTGCATCCCAACCCATTTTGTTTTGTTTACCCATAACCATGTGAACTCTGTGGCGTCCACACTGTAGAGGGAGAAGGGGAAGGAAGCAGAGCCGCAGGCCGCAAATGCTTCCTCTAATGGGGACGCTGTTCACTCTAATGATGTGGACGTGACCTTTGACCTTCCCTCCTCTGAAGGGAACAGGCTGGTTAAGTCAGAGGGCCTCAGTAAGTATATCACTGGAATTATCAAGTGTCAATTTAACTGACTTGTCATCATTACATGGTTTTTATGTCCTTCTGTGCTAGGAATAATTTTGTCAGCACTGTGATAAGTCTTATTTCAATTCAATAGTGCATTATCTTTATAAGAAATATTTTTGTACATTTCTGATCCCACTTATGTGAGCAAATATAACTATTCTTATTAAAATTAATGGGATGGATGCAAAAGGTATAAGCAAGAAGACTAGTACTGAAGGTTTATTATATATA
>NW_015630576.1:1592814-1624226 GCF_001515625.1 Sinocyclocheilus rhinocerous
TATATATATATATATATTTTTTTTTTTTATAAGACCCACCTTAACATATTGCATCTAGTTGTCCATGTAAGTCCACTAGAGGGTAGCCTTACTGCATGACTTTCAGCTGTCTCTGCAAATGAAGCTGGGACAGATATGCAGATTATTATAACAAATACACACTACCATTCAAAACCACTTTAAGCAAGGACACATTAAATTGATCACAAGTGATTGTAAAACTATTTCAAATGAATGCTGTTTATTTATTTATTTTATTTTCTATTAAGAAATCCTAAAAAAAAATCACGGTTTCCACAAAAACATTAACAAGCACACTTGTTTTCAACACTGATAATAATCAGTAAATCATGGTATTATGCTGCATTCCCGCCATATCGTAATTACTGTCATTTTGAAATGACAACATGTGGCATTGTACTTGGAGCTGTTTGCATCCTTGGACTCAAGACACGGAACTATCGCACTATCAATGCCTAAACATAGCACCTAATGAATCTGAGGTGGTCAGGTGGTACAAGTCGTAGCTTTCAGAAAACTCCCAGTTCACAAGTTGCAATTACAAGTTCTACGAGGAAGTGAATGCTTTTTACAAGTTGGTTTATCGTAATTGTGGTAATTACGATATGGCGTGAACGCACCTATAGAAAGATTTCTGAAGGATCATGTGACACTGAAGACTGGAGTAATGATGCTGACAATTCAGATTTGCATCAATAAATTACATTTCAAAATATATTAAAATAAAAAATGTGACCCTGGACCACAAAACCAGTCATTAAGGGTCAATTTATCGAAATTGAGATTTATACATCATCTGAAAGCTGAATAAATAAGCTTTCCATTGATGTATGGTTTGTTAGGATAGGACAATATTTGGCCGAGATGCAACTATTTGAATATCTGGAATCTGAGGGTGAAAAAAAATCTAAATATTGAGAAAATCGCCTTTAAAGTTATCCAAATAAAGTTCTTAGCAATGCATATTACTAATCAAAAATTACGTTTTGATATATTTACAGTAGGAAATTTACAAAATATCTTCATGGAACATGATCTTTACTTAATATCCTAATGATTTTTGGCATAAAAGAAAAATCAATAATTTTGACCCATACAATGTTTTTTTTGGCTATTGCTACAAATATACCCCAGCAACTTAAGACTGGTTTTGTGCTCCAGGGTCACGAATGTCATTTTCCAATAATACTGTTTTAGTTTGTATTTGATCAAATAATAGCAGCCTTTGTAATAAACTCGGTGATATAAAAAATAAATAAATACATCTTAGTGACCCCAAACAATACATACAACCTTTCATTTTATTTTATGCACATATTATCTTACAAAACCTGACAATTGTTCATGTCCATCCAATTTAATCCAAATTCCTCCTTTCCTCCCATCAGATTGAGAGCCACAAGCTAAATTTCCGAGAGCAAGCCAAAGCGCGCACCGACCACGGTGCTGAGATCGTGTGCCGGTCCCCCGACATTTCCACGGATGGATCGCCCCGCCGCCTCAGCAACGTGTCTTCCTCCGGCAGCATCAACATGACCGACTCCCCGCAACTGTCCACGCTAGCTGATCAGGTGTCAGCCTCCCTCGCTAAACAAGGCCTGTGAGCTGCCGGCCCAAACGTGTTGGCAATTGACAAATTGAAAAAAAAGTTAAAAATGTATCTCCTTCAGTCCTTTCAAAAGAGGTGCTTGTCAGATTTTTCCTAACTAAAGGTTGTCCCAGCGGCTTGTCTGCTTGTTAAATAATTTTTGCCTCCTGGCACGGAAAGACAGGTATTGATGTTATTGGCTTAGTATCAAAAAAAAAACAAAAAACACACTACAATTTAAAGGGAGCTGGTGGTGTATTGATCCAAATGGTCATTTACAGCACTGAGTAGCCTGATTTTGTTCGTTTAATACCCCAATTTTTAAAAGAAACAACAATGACATTTGCTTTCAAAGCTGTATTTGCTTCGTTGCCTTATTGTGAATGTTTTTATTTACCATAACTTATGCACTCCTGTTTTGACATGCAGCAGTAGGGAAGGCAGACATGCTACATGGTTTGGAAGGGTGCAGTTAATGATACTGGCTATGAATTTGATAGGACAGAAACATTTCAAACGCTCCTAGGTATAACTTGAGGCAATCAGGCTGTAGCGGACACATATTTAACAACAATAGAGGCCTGCTATATAATTATTTCAATCAAATGCGTCAGCGAGCACTATAGTGCATGCTTTGGTGTTTAATAAAAGCTTTTAAATTCACAAAACACCTCAATTGTGTGTTCGATCCAAATTAAAACAGTAAAGACTTTGATAAATCATTATTCAGATGAGTCTAGGATGCTGTAATTCAATCATAGTTTGGAAATTTCGGTACCAGACTTTACCTGTGAATTTTATTCAACTGCACATCCTCATTCATCACCACAGCAAATTCCCAAGGCTTATCTGTCCTCATAAATGCACAGGAAGTTGCATCGCTGAATGAAATCTTGCTTGCTGCCTCTAGCGACTCTTGACAGAGAAGAAAGCAAATGTCAATATATAAAAATCATTAAAATAAATTGAAATAAACTGTTGTACAGGGCTCAACAATAAGGATTTTTGTCTATCTGGACAGTTGTTCACATTTTTTTTAAAAATATTTAATTTGTAGCAACATATTTTGTCTCTAAAAATATACATTTTAATTCTAGATTTTTTTTTAAATGATTTAATGCAAATAATTGACTCCATGAAAGCTATGCAATTTTACATATAGCTTTTGTTATTTAAAAAAAAAATTTTAAGCAACATTTTGTTTAAAATGATCTTTTTACAATTATTTGATGCAAATTATAAAAAATGAAACTGCATGAAAGATGATTTTTTTTTACACAGCTAAATGACATATAATGCAAAACCTTATTAATAAATGACAACCATTGCATCATTCTTACATCGCTTGAAGTTTCCGTTTTCAAAACAAACATGATTGCGGTTTTAAAAGGTTTATGAGACCAAATATAAGATGCAGTGACTGCCTTACACAGGCCCCAGATCACATTGTCATCCTTACTGTTGAGCTCTGAAGTAGTTTGCCCTGCACAAGCACCATCAAACTTGAGATATCACTCGGTACATCCTCTTCATTGTTTCCTTCAACTTATATCTGTATGGTAATGATGCTTCTGTATTGATGGATTTCAGCTTCTGTGTCTAAAATGCTGTTCCAAAGCATGCGTGTATGGACCAATGCAAAAGACATGAGAGGATTTCAATTCAAAGCACTCAATAAAATAACTAACATCACATCAGGAAATCTCATATTGAGAACAGACAATAGAAAAGTGCCTCCCGGTGTCCATCAGCTACATTCGAGAAGACTGTCTATGTTTTAAAGATTCTCTTTGGTCTAAGATGGATTCAGTCATGTACAGCAGCACAGAGCTGATTCGTTTGGTGTGAAACACGATGCAGGACATTTAACACATAGCCAAGCTCCCCTCAGTACTAAAGCCTTCAATATAATCATCAAACCAAACCACAACGCTCACACGCTGCACATTCCCAGCATGCAATGGACTTCACCCATGGTCTTGAATATAGTAACCACAGTCACCACACCCCTGTCCAACTGTTTAGAAAACTACCTTTACTAGAGCGTTTAACTCATCTTAAAATATGAAAAGAAAGAAGAAAAAAAAAATGGAGGAAGATTGAAGGAACAAAGCTACCTGCTAAAATCCAGGTTTATGTTGCTCTCTTTTTTTCTAATAGTATTGCGTGGAAGATGTAAAAGATGTACGAATGCGTTCAGAAGATCTGATTTGGATCCGACACGAAGCTTTTTATTTAATATCCGCAGTGCATTGCAGCTTTACGCTCATTTGAAAGTGAATGCACTGATTTGACAGAAGAGCTGCCTCTACACAAACTGCATTACTCATTTAGATGTATATCTTGCATTTAGAAATGGGAAAAAATATAATAGGTAAAATAGAGGGATAATTTGCATCCAGAATCCACAATATCAGTAAAGGTCTTAACTAGTGCCACATGTATCTCTCTCACATGACCCTGAGAAGCTTTAGACGGATTGCTGTAAACCCAACACTGCGGCCGTCCTTTGTACAGCATGCTGCTAACATAAACCTGAGCATTTAGACGCGTGGGGTTAAGCTGAAGAACAGACTTATCAGATAAAATGTTTAAAAATGGCACTGGATAAGGCCTTTTAAGTAATTCTACCCTTTAGCTGTGTTTCAAACGGTTCCGTAATAATCTGTTAACCAGTTCCGAGGTCTCTCTATCTCTCTCCTCCGTTTCATTTCCCGCCTCTGCTCTTCTCATCGCGGTTCTTCTTTCTAGCTTGACAGTTGTGGTCGTCTTTATCGTAATGTGTTTTATTAATTGGTTTACACTGATACTCCTTGCTGTAAACGTGAATTTGGAAATAAAGTCCGTATTAAACTGCTTTCTGTGTCCTTTGAGATTGCTCTTTTGGTTTCCTTTTCCCTTCAGAAGTTCAGATTATTTACTCAGTGGATGCGTTTTATACAGTAATGGTTATAAACACTAGATATACTTAAAGGTACAGTGTCATTTTTTACGTTTTAAAGTTTCACATGTGAAAAACCAGTCCAAGACTATTGAAAAAAATCTGTTTAAAAATCTGTCGCCTCATGTTCAGATCACATGACAAGACGACGGAACCGAGTAAATCAATAACAAAAGCAGTTTTTTAAATTTATATATAGCGGGTCGCCTCATGTTCAGATCACATGACAAGACGACGGAACCGAGTAAATCAATAACGGAGAATAGAACTTTTTTTTTTATTATGCTGGTAACCAAATATATGAATGTGAATGTGCGAGATTCAGTATCATCGCCGCTAGATGGCAGTACAAAGACTAAATAGCTGTCTTTCCAACTGAGTACCTTTCAAAGCATCCTGGTAAGGTCAATAGGAAGCGGTTTCCAGAATGCAAATTTGAAAACGCTATCATCCAAATATTGCTGCTTTAGTTTAAATTATAGTAAATTAAATGCAGTTTTCCCCTCTTCTTTCCAGGCTGCTTCGGCTAAAGTGAACAAAAGTTCTGCAGTTAAAAAAAAAAAAAATTATATATATGCAGCCTGGAAAAGTAAAAAAAATGTGTTTTTAAGCTTCCTTTTACTGTTTTGTGATAATTTTAAATTTTACCACATGATAATTTTATCCAGATAATTACAGTGCAGATAAATAAGTAACCACAACCTTTCTCTGCTGACCTTGAACATTAGCGTGAACAACTGTAATATGTTTGTAAGGGTTTAAACATTATATAAATATGTCAAATGTATATAAACATGTTAAAGAAATGCAAGGTCTAATCCAAATTCTTACAGATCAAAGCAGTATATCTGTAACAATTGAACTGGCTACATATATGAACCTGATGAAAACATGTTTCTAGGACAACAGAAAGACAGAAGACGTCCGAGTACAATATAATTCACTTTTAATTTGAGAAGCACAAACATTGCCTGTCTGTCAGATCGGCCAATTATCCATAAACAATGTTTTGTTTCTTGTTGCCTCTCCATAAAGAAAGTGTTAAATATTCTCGTGTGACTTCTCCCTAGACAATCAGGACAGCTACAGCCTGAACATCAAACACAGTAAAGAATCAAACAAGGTATGTACAAAATAAACTTTTTGTTGTTATTGTTGTTTTGTACAAACTATTACATGCTAAAGGATATACCAGACTCACCCAACCCTCATTCACCACATTGGAAATTCAAAGTATGAAAATAACTCACACGATACAATATTGGCTTTTGAAAGCTAGTCAAACCTTATGGTACATTTGCCTGATAAGTACACAGACCCCCACAGAGAGAGACATAAAACCATAATTAATGATATTAAGAATGAAAGGGGCGGTGGGTTTTCTCAGCAGGAAATGGGACAGTCGTGGATGGTCCCCTTACGATTTGCCACACAACCTCAACAGATGAGATTTCTCCGACGCTATGAACGCTGTTACACTCCAGTGAGATAAAAGGAATATATTAAGGATTTCTGGTTTACATGACATCCCTTTAACAAGAACAAATGGCTACAATAGCTAGAAACGTGTGACGACAGATACAGAGAAGCTACTTATAAAAATCTTAAGTAACTGGTGTCCGCTATTAGACTTGTACATTCGTATTAGTTAAAATAACAGGAAGGAGTTGCAAGCAGTGACTCACTGACTGGGGAACTAACAGAAATCGTTCCTCATCGTTACACAATGGAAAAACGGGGCTGTGACCGCCAGCAACTGAGGAGCCAACGAATGAAAATTTGCCATGTCCTTTCCTATCAAGCACTCCAGCTAACATTATTACTCGAACGTCAAGTTACGGGATTCGATGATGGCTGTAGGTACTGCAGATTGTTTTATTAAACAAAAGAGTTTAGACCTGACCAATCAATGGAAAGGCTCTTTTATATACGGTTAGAACGAAATCGAAGAAAAGCCGAGTCAAGTGGCAGCAACAGATTGTTTTATTAAACAAAGAGTTTAGACCTGACCAATCAATGGAAGGGCTCTTTTATATACGGTTAGAACGAAATCGAAGAAAAGCCGAGTCAAGTGGCAGCAAATTTCAGTTTATATTGGAGTGACTGCACGTTTTCTGGACTAACCTGATCATGCACAGCGACGTCAAGTGCTTTAAAATTCACACTAATGCAAGCCCACATGAGAAAGAGCCATCTCAAATGTTAGCACATCCTGCACATTTATTCAGGTGCTGATTTTAAGTTTACTGGCAATCGTGTCGTGCAAGAGACCAATTAAGTGCTCTAATCAAACGGTGGCGTTTAAAAGGCGCATGAGAGCGACACGGCAGTTTCGTTTTCTGGCACCTGCTCTCTCCGTCACTTTGACAGAAGTGGGGCACAGACAAACCATGGTATTAACGAGAACATGTGACTGAAATGAAACCAGAAAGTGGAATTTATGAAATTCTCGGGCAGGTTTGTCTGTTTAAAATAATAGGCAGGGAATGTGTAGAGAAAAAGAATTTGAAGTGCTTTCACTCAGAAAGAACAAAGACAGGCTTCTGCGCCTTCGTGCAAGTCTCTTGCAATCATTATCATTGGCTTTATTTTTGCGTTTTATCACTCCAGTATAAACTGCAAACCTGAATGAGTAATTTTAGGTGGGATATTGGAAATATCGAGCCGAGCCCCTCAGTACGACAGCATGTTAAGGGGGAAGTGCTCTTCTGCGATATACGATACGTTTCAGAGCTTCTTATTTTGGTTTAGCCCTCAAGCTTCTTTCTTCCTTTTTATTTTTGAAACATATTTTTTCTCCAGTGACCCAAAAGCGAGACTGAATTAAAACTGGTCTTCATATATATCTCCATACAATTCACTAAAAACCGTGAAAGAATTTACTGATGTTTGAATATCAAACAACAGGGACTTTCATTCGTTTCGTTGTTGTTGTTGTTTTTTTCCATCTATGATGCTGCTGTTTCAGGAGTTTGTGAAAGCTGGTGGGCGGGGGGTTCGGTGGGTGGGCAGAGTCTAGGCTTCATCGGTGAGTAGGTTTGGGTGGGTTGGTTTGTTTTTGTTTGGCGCCGTCATCGCCGAGAGGTGACGAAGGCCCAGCGTCAGACTCCGACTTGGACGACCTGCTCCCAGACACCCGTCGAATGGTCCTACAGGACCTCTCACCATCTGGACTGTGTAGGATTTCGCTCTCCTGCTGTGGATCCACATCCAGGGGAAAGGTCCGGCATTCCCATGGCTGTACCGGCTGGGGAGCCCGTAGAGACAAACAGAGACACACCAAGTAAATATCTGAACACAGAATAACCAAAAGGTTGTTTCCAGAAGGTTGTCTGTTTCCTAATTCCTCCTCAGTTGCACCAATGTGACAGTCCTTGTAGTAAATGTACTAGGGATGTAACGATATGAACATTTCTTATCACGATTATAGTGACCAAAATTATCACGGTTATCAGTATTATCACGGTATTGTTAAAATGTGCTGGAGATGTTCATAAAGTACAGACACATAAATCACTTCAAGTTTTATATTTAAAAATCAGCACACAACAAATAAAATGAGAACACTTCCTTTAGGTATTACATGGAGCGAATATGAAAACAAAATGCCATCAATCGTTTCTGAAGACAGTCAGAACCTTCAGAGGTACATTCATGTTATTAATTCATTCATATATTCATTTGTATAATTCCCTTAGCACTCTTTTAAAACCTCCCAGCTTTTCCGCCCTGTTTCACTCAAAACGAAACTACTCTGCTGCTGTGCGCACGCGAGACTGTTACTTAAAACTGTGCTTTATGCTGGACAGTATTTATTTATCGCGAGTTGTTCAAATCGCGTTAATCTAATAAGGTTTTAATGATAATTAAAATATGAAACCGTAATACTAACCGTGGGGAATTTTATCATGATTTATCGTCAAACCGGTAATCGTTACATCCCTAAAATGTACTGCAGTACAACGGAGCACATGTGAATTTCAATGTACAATAAAGCCTCTAGCTTTACCTGAAACACTAGCCAACATAAATTCTAGGAAATTTACCCATGCTTCTTCTATATCAGGAGCCTACCATTTCCTCGTAGGTATCTGGGGTGGAGCAGCGCGTGTCCTCGTTGGACAGCAGCCGTTGGGAGTCTCTGGAGCCGGGCGTGTGGAGGCCGGACAGCATCAGCATCTCTGGACTGACAGGGCTGGATGGAGATGCCACCGAGTTGTAATCATGCAGCATGTGGAAATGCGCCGTGTCTGGAGACGAGGGCTGCGGTGTGGAGGGGTTTGTGCCACACAGCAAGGGGGTTGTCCGTCCGTCCACAGACTTGTATGACCTGTGGAGACAAAGATTAGCGCTGGTCATCATGTGTGTTCAGGCTTGGCAGGTTTGATTAGATTAAAACTAACTCTAGTGCGATTGCTCCATTAGTGCGGTGAATAAATGTAAACGCTGCCATCCAAACCTTGGTGCACACCAAACAAGAAAAGATGTGGTTTGACTGAAATACACACATACAACGAGTGTTTAGCCCTGCACACAGCATTATTTTGGATGTTTGGTAAGATCGGTTGCAAAATATACATCATAAAAGCTGCCCAATCGGGTTATGACCATATGTAACCCTGTCTGTGAAAACCCAGCTAAAGTCATTTTTTGGTGATTTACTGTTTTCTATATAAAATCATCCTTCATAAGGTAAAGAACATTCTATGAAAATGTAACATTGATATTATTATTACTGACTAAGACCATGTCAAAGATTGAAATCATAGTGAAATCAATGGTTGAAATAAAACTGATGCTTGTTATCTCATAATTAGATTTTGAGACTTTAGCCTGGATTTCACAGAGGGTCACAAATCTTCATGCCTTTGGTTTTGTATCTTTAGGTTTGGTGTTAGAAATGACAGTGTGAACCAGGACTAAATGTATGTAACACCCCATCAGTGGAACTGAGGTGACATCGATGTAATGCTTATTGCTTCAATAAGTTCTCAATATACTGTTGAGGTAAGCGAACTGCCTGTAGTCGTTTTTCACAGCAATTCTTCTCTCATGTTTAAAACTGGCAGGTTATTCATTTGGCATCATGAAGTACAAAATGGACAGGCACAGACAGTTACAAAGTTGTTAATCAGGAGAAATTGCACTTGATCCTAAAAAGGGCAGAGAAGAGCATTTTGAGTTGTGTTGCCCCACCTGCTGCCCCTTCTCTTTGCGATGTTGCTGGCAGTCCAACTCCAGCGAGAGCGCTCCTGCTCCTCACACAGAAGGTGAAGCTGAGAGAACGTGACGTCAGAGAGATCCTCAATCTGAGACAATGAGAGAAGATCATTAAAAACATACACCGGGCAGTATTCAGGCCTACAGGCAAAAAAAAAAAAGAAACATTAACAAGCCAAATCACAAATTACAGAATCACTTGATAACGATGTTTGTTCAGAAGCACTTCACAGGGATTGAAGTTCCGTCACTACGACGGATTTCTGGATTTCGAGTCACTTGCTTCATTCCTGAATGATTCAGCTGTTCGAACGAATCAATTGAATGAATGATTCAGTGATAAAATCAGTGACTTGCCGCCACCTGCTGGTGGATTTAGTTTAATTTTTAGCCTATAATTTCAGTTATTTAAATTGTATTTCTGTATTCAAAATTTTATATTTAAAACAATCTCCACATGAATTTATGCTAATTCCACATGCTACCTCTGAGCCTCATTAAACGTCTGAAAATGTACCTACAAGCCACTTTTTTGTTCTTCTGTGCCACCTCTGTAGTACAAATTAAATTATTAATACTAATTTCATATGATTGGTAACTCATTGTAAATAGACATTTTAAAAAGATTATAAACTTAAATTTTTTAATTTGACAGATGAAAATGATGCCATTACAAAGGTAAAGATAAAATACTCCTATAAGTCACTTTAAGGAGTCAAATGTCTCATATTCTCGTATTAGGAAGGCTAATTTTTGATTATTTATCAGAAGGTGCTCCAAAAATTTTTCATTAGGAGGACAAGCGCTCCTAATTACAAGAAGAAGAAAAACGGCTCTTAAACTGGGTGTGTGAGGTATGGCTGAGGAATGGAGTTTGGTCGAAGAAAAATTTTCAGTCAAAAGATTTTTTTTTTTTTGCTTTAACCCCTGCAATATAATAAGTAGAATAAGACAAATAAGTTACCAATCATATGAAATTAGTATAAATAAATAAATTTTTACTACAGAGGTGGCACAGAAGAACACAAAAGTGGCTTGTAGGTACATTTTCAGACGTTTAATGAGGCTCAGAGGTAGCATGAGTGCAATTAAATTCATAAATTCATGTGGAGATTAATGTTTTAAATATAAAATTTTGAATACAGAAATATGATTTAAATAACTGAAATTATAGGCTAAAAATGAAACTAAATCCGCCAGCAGGTGGCGGCAAGTCACTGATTTTATCACTGAATCATTCATTCAATTGATTCATTCAAACGGCTGAATCATTCAGGAATGAAGCAAGTGACTCTCTTTATGAACTGACGGAAATCCGTCGTAGCGACGGGACTTTAATCCCTGACTTCAGTACGCATTTGAATATTTTAACAACATTTTTTGAATCTGCCAACAGAAACCAACAGTCTGCCAACAGTTTGATTCAAAACGCTAACTTCACAAAAGGTTTGAGGCTGTTTTGTGAATCTTTTTGACTCATTAAAAAGAATCTGCTCATAAGAGTCATTTTTCAGGAATCAGACATTATGTGTTGACACTAGTTAATCATATTTGACAAAACTGCTTTCCAGACTGTCTAGATTTGTATTACATTGTCAGCCAATTTAGATCTTAAAACCTAATGAGCTGCCTACCAAGAAAGCATTTTGGGGCATCATCATCCTGCTTAATGTAACAAACCGTTAACACCCTAAATGTCTAGGTATGCAGCTTACTGGCTTGAAACACAGCCTAAAATAACTGTTGGGTGACCAATTGCAAGGCCGTACCTCCACAGCATCATCCTCTTCAGATATTGGTTTTGCAAAAGTGTCCACTTCTCGCCAACTGCAATTAAAAAGCAAAGGGCAGAATATTTAGTAGTTAAAGAACAATTCTTTGAATATATGAGGCAGGTATGGATAGACAGCTTGTGTCTCTGACCTTGGGGTAAGGATCTCTTTGTACTGTAGTTTCTCCACTCGGGTGGTGGCGGCCACAGACATGGGGATGACGATGTTATTGATGTCAAATGGGCTCTCTCCTCTCCGTCGGCGAATAGTCTGAAAGAATCACATACAGGCCTAAGCAACTTGATCTCAAGAGTTTACACAAACAGACGCTTTGAAGAGCATCTTACGGCAGTGCTGCTGTTGAGGTGGAGGGGTGTGGAGGTCTCGGAGATTGACGGCTGTCTCATCAGAGGACTGTGGGTGGGTGTGTTGAGAGCAGACAGAGATGGGCACAGACTCCCCATGTCCATATTCAACTTTGGAGCATCTATAGACAAACCAAAGACAGTGCTGAGTCACAGGACTTGACTCGATGAGTTAGAAGAGGGAGATGGAAGTAAACGTGACTGAAGCGAATAAAAGAATGAATGAGGAGGGGGGAAAAAGAATGAATGAATGAACAACATACTCTCAGTACGGTCCAGCGAGGGTTCACGAGGTCTCTTTCGGCCGTGAGTCCTGTCAAAAGAACTGCTCTGGTGGAAAGGCCTGCGAGAGTCATGTTTACTGGCACTGATTGGGATGTCTAACTGCTGCTGAAAGACCTTCTCTGAGCGAACCTTAGGATGCGACGAACCTGAGAGAAATGGCAAACAGGAAGATTGATGAATTGATGAAGAGGAAACAATTTTTTTTATCTTAATCTCTGCATATTTTGATGTTTTACAGAGTTTGTGAAATTATTTACACTCGCACTTGCTCATTTTTTTACATTACATTTATTTGTAACTTCTCTTTTAATCGTTACTGTTAAGCATTTTACATTTGTTTTCAGTTACACTGCATCCGTCGTCTTTGGTTTAAGCTTCTCTTTCTACCTTATTTCTAACTTATCTTTTAATCTGTACTGTTTTCCATTTAATCTTTAGTTTTTTCATATTTGTGTTGCGTTTCACATTGTTTTGCCATTTAAATTTTTTTTTTCCATTAACGTAATTACATTTTTAATGTCAATGTTCTCCTTTCTTTATCAGGTACTCTATATGTATTTTCACCATTATTCATTTTAATCTCTTAAGGATATTTTTAAGGTTATTTCATACTACTGCACTTGTTAATTTATCTTTTTTTTTTCTAATTTCATTTTTAATATTTAATAACATCCTTTCTTTGCCAGTATACTTTATTTTATGTAATGTACATAGTTTTGCAATATTTTTCTTGGACATCTGCTAATTGTTTTTGCAAAACGAATATGATTGTCATGCCAAAATCTCTCAATAAATTGGACTAAATACACAACTACCAATAATAGTAATACATTTCTTTATATTACACATGACTCAACTCTACAATACACAGCACTACATCTGGACGTCTTTCAGAGTTCTATAATTCATATAGGGAATATAAAAGAAACAAATGGAGTCAGCAACTGTGGCTGGACTTATATCATGCCAGAAATAACTGCGACGAGCGTCTGGCAGAGAACAGCTAATGACGGCCAGACACTCACAGGTCACTTTAACTGCCCATGAGGGCCGTCACATTTAGATTCTCCTAAAGGTGTGAGAATTTGCCTCAATTACAGAAAAAACAGCTCCTGACATTTCAGATGCTGAGGAAGCAGGGGATTTTCACTCACAATTTTGTATACTGCCAAAGCCGTGGCCTAGATGTTAGCGTGCACGATACAGTCATTCTGAGCCACGGTGCTCATGCAGGGCACCCAGGTTTGACTCTAGCTCCCTTAACTTTTCCTATTTCCTTTCTATTTTCAATTTTAATAAAAGCCCTTTAAGGCAAATAAATGAGGTGTTTTGGTGTCTCTTGTAGTTGTTTTCACACTCACGGACTGTGGAGAGGAGAGAGCTGGCAAGCTTGTGTTTGTCTTTGGATGACGGGTCTGAGATGCGGCTACCCAAACACAACTTGTGCTTGAGCGTCATCTTCTTGATGGGCTTGATCTTCTCCAGAGGACGATTCTGCCAGTGTCCCTTCAGCACACGCTGCATATGTAGATTCATCATCACATCTGAGAGAGCAGACGACAGAGTTTATCATCTGAAACATGGTCAGAAACCCAGGCTTCCAGGTAGATCATGTCATCTGTTCCTCTTCCTAATCTGTCATCAAAATGTAATAACTTTCTCCATCTCCAAAAAACCTGGCAGACATCAAGTCTTGTAATTTTTTAAAATTCCAGATAGACAAGTCTCACATAACATTCGCCTTGTTGAATATCCTGTTTCACTTTAAAAAACATCAGATAGTGAAAGTAAAATCGGTTCAAGCTGGCTTTAAGTCTTCCAAGAGATTTTTTTTTTTTTTAATGCAATTTTCATTGATGGGCCAGAAACAGTAAAAAGAGGTCAGGTAATTATGGGAAGAAAGGGTGAAATGGGATTGGGATTCAGACACAAGCATTTACATTTAACTACCTGCCATCCAAACTGATTTACAATGCAATTTTGGAATACATTATATTTACGTGTCACATTTCATACACAATTCAAAGTGTAAATTCAAAGTGCTTCAAATATTGATTAAAAAAAAAAGGATAACCATTAAGGTTACTTTTAAGGTAACCTGTTAAAGCGCAGTTGTACATTTAAATACTGGGTGTAAAATAGATTACTAACAACATACTTATTATAAGGTTAGGGGTAGGATTAGGTTTGTTTTAGGGTTATTGCATGTTATTCTGCATTATTTTCTGTTCTTACTGTAGTAAGCATATGTAATGTGTAAAAATGACAAAGTGTTAAAGTGTTACCCATATTAAAATATTTAAATAAATAATTAATTAAAAGGAAATCAAAGGTATAAATTAAAATGTGTATGAGAGACATAAGAGGACAATTATGTGCATTCTCTTAGAATCAAACCAAACACGATTAGACATAAATCTCATTCAAAAAGACTTTTCATCCTTTGGCTACTGTACTAATGTGAATAGTGATGACAATTCTCTGCAAACATCAGTGACACAAAGTGTCATGAGTAAAATCTCCAGCAGAGGGCATCAGAGCTCGACTCTAGTATTCATTGTACCGAGGTTCCTCTTCCTTTTTTTCCCTCCATCTACTCGAGTTTCACCCATGGTGTCACCTGCCTCTTCTACGCCCATCATTCATTTGCACTATAGACGCCAGATTCGAGAGGACAACCGGTTCATATTAATGAGGGAAAATACGTCTCTATCAGCTAGTCTGACTAAGCTAGCTGCTACTAGTTATCACTGCAAAGGTCAGGCAGACGAATGCTTGATCAGCTAATCCTGATCTAAGATCAGCTCCTCAAATCTAATGTGGCAATACTTGCCTTAAATACTACAATTTAACTTTGGGGGGCCACCACCGTTACACTAATGCTAATGAATTTTCACAGACATGAAAAGCAAAAACTGTTCTGAAATCTCGGCACTAATGACCTGCTCTAAACCCAGAGCAGCCTACAGGTTATTTTAAGAGGTGCAATCACCAGATCTAGAATAATTAACACTTAAATTAACACCTAGTTGTTATACAGTGGGAAAAAAACCCTTTATTAAAACTCCTCATCCTTGAGGCAGTTGTGGGAAATGAACAGCGGGGATAGATACTTCAGCCATCTGTGTTACCGCGTGGATGGTAAGCATACAACAGCGAAGGTGCGAGGGGAATGTTGAGACCGAATGAGTCTACTAAGTGGTGCTGTGCATGTATCGAACTCGTCCATATATGCTCATCCCCGTTTGAAAGAACTTTGAAAGCTGTGTGGACACAGCTGTGCGCGAGACGGAGCAGAACAAGGGAAGGGCCTTAATGCTGTCACTGTTTTTGTCTACATACATGTGTGCATACCAGAAAGAATGAGAGAAACAAGCAATTAAAGGACAGGGGTGTGTCCTCACCGTCTGTAAATGAGAGGATGGGGTGAACGCAGGGGTCGAACTGTGCCAGTCTGTCCAGTAGAGGGAGCTGGTGCTGGGTGTCTGCAGGAGGGAGAGCACGTCCACTGCACATCACACACTGAGCGTTCAGCTCACAGCCACAGCGAGGAGCCACTGACCTCTGAGCCTGACAGAGAGAATGACAAGCACAGAAGATAGTGTAGATGTATGAATGATAAAAAAAATTTAAATGGTATGAAAAAAAAATAATAAAAGAAACACATCAGCCCTGCATTGATACACGACTGCACAAAAGAATAAATATTCAATGTATACTACAGTTATTTTTTTTAAAAGAAACTAATACTTTTATGGAGAAAGGTCACATTGAACTGATCAAAATAAACAATTTATATAAATGCTGTTCTTGTGACCAAAGAATAGTGAAAAAATGCATTACCATTTCCACAAATAATTTATAATATAACAACTGTTTTCAACATTAAGATGATGATGAAGTAGCAGCAGCAGTAGAAGAATAACAGCATTTATTAATCTTAGTTAATGTTGATTTCAACATTTACTAATACATTATTAAAATGAATGTTATTGAAAGGACCTGAGCTAACAAGGACTAACAATGAACAGTTATATTTTTATTAACTAATGTTAACAGAGTAATACTATAACAAATGTATTGCATTAAATATAGTTAACAAATGGAACCTTATTGTAAAGTGCCACTTTTGAACTATAGATGATCTTACGTAACAATTTATCAACACATAGTGTATCGACAGATACTAACATAAACACAGAAATATTTACTGAATGAACAACGCAAGTTTTTTTCCCCCCTAAACGTTTTGCAGCCTTAAATTCTGAATAGTGTATTTAAGACATTAAAGATTTGTGTAAGTATTATACTAGGTATAGAACATGACTTGTATATTTATTTTTGTGCTCAAAAAACAAACAAAAAAAGAAATAAAAAACAGCATGCATAGATCATCATCAAATATGCTTTTTATTCATCTTAAAATTAAAATAAAAATCCAGTCTTTTAAGTGCCGTCCACTGTGATCTTGCTTTTTGTGACTGAAATCTCTGGAGCACCAGCATCCAAAATTTATATCTGGCAGTGATCAGCCTTTCCCTTTGTCTACGTTTACTTGAGTCAACCCTTCCAACCTGATGCTCTCACACAAATCTCTGCAGCAGATGACCACACACGGATCCTGAGCTGCTGTCCCAGTTTTGCATGTGGCAGGTTCCCTAGCGCTCATGTGCTCGTGTCATTAACCCAGAGCACAGCACTGGAGAGAAAGAGAGAACGGGTTGCTATTGGCAACTGTGCCCAGTTTTTCCGAGCCTATTCAAACAAGAGTGCTTCACATTAGAGCAGGACAGTTTTTTACAGGGACTATCATGGCGGCAATCACACAGAAAACACCTGGAATTACAGAACTAAACTGGTTTCTTAGTTGCAATGAAATGCAAATTCTGTTGCATTTCAACAAAGTGTTTCCAGATCCATTTTGCACATTTCGAAACATGTCAACTAAAGAACTAACAAACCTTTTATGCTTAAGTTAAGCAAAACTATTTAACTTACAGATAAAAGCTATATTGTTAACAGTTCTGCATAGCTGCACAATTAAACAGACAATATTCAATCGTAATCTGTAAAGTAGCCAAATAGTTTTGTTTTTTTTGATGTAATTAAGGTTGCGATAATATACAATATAGCTATAAAAAGCAAACTGCTTAAATAACATTTAAAATAGAAATTATATAGAAAAAAAAACAATACAAAAAAAAACATGCAGTTACTTTTAATAAAGCAGAAAACAGAGATTCAGCTAATAAGCTATCAGTATGTTTCTATCTGTCCTTGTATTTTTTTGATGTAATTAAGGTTGCGATAATATACAGTATAGCTATAAAAAGCAAACTGCTTAACATTTAAAATAGAAATTATATAGAAAAAAAAACAATACAAAAAAAAACATGCAGTTACTTTTAATAAAGCAGAAAACAGAGATTCAGCTAATAAGCTATCAGTATGTTTCTATCTGTCCTTGTTCAAACATAATGGTGGAAATTTTAAAAGCCATTGAGCTTCTGCCTCTAACTGGGGCAGCGTTCATCTGGAGTGCCGGCCATAAATTTAAGATTTGAAGTTGGACAGTACATCATCGGTTAGCAGGTAGTTTATAACTGGCAGTGTGAGTGAATTTGGCTGTTAGTACAATGATGACACTGGCGGCATTTCTCATAACATTTCAAGAGCGTTGTCTCTGAATGACATCCAAGCGCTGTTATTTGTAATGGAGCTGAGCTTGACTGGGGTTGTGCTTATTGTTTTAGCACATGCCTGCGCATTCTCGCTCACAGTGGGCCTGTGTTATGGGAGGAATCGAGTTTTAAAGGCTGTTCAGAGAGCAAATAGATCTGTAAAAGAGCGGAGACTTTGTAGCCGTCTTATGAATATGGCAGACACTGTTGCATCATTCAGAGGACAGCTGCCTGTTAGACATAAACTGTTACACCATGTCCTAACCAGGCATGGGGTGATGAATGATAAAAGTTGTGTCTTTCATGTAAATCCAAGTTTCTGTCCTAACCAGCCAAACTACATTTTTACAGCCGCCTGGTTTCTATTTCACATAGAAACACCACTCAACCAAAATCCTGATCCTATAAATTAAACATCAAACAGGGTTGAAAATGTCCAAGTTCAAAAACTTTCAATATTATATGACAAATCCATCAAACTTCACATGGGAAACCATTAAAAGGATATTGCTGAGGCTTTAAATGTGGTTTTCTGCTTTCTAAAGACTGACACAAATCACAAAATTAATCACTATATTGACAGTTTTTAAGAAAGTTAAAATGAATAATAAAAGAGCTTTAAAGTATGTATTTATTGCATGTCTCTCTATTTGCATGTACATATTTTCAAGAATAATTTATATCTTTAGTACAATGACAATATAAATACCAATAATACTTACTTACACACACACACACACATACACCTGCACTAAAGATATGACAAATTATTCTTAAAAATATTTGCATCCAAAGATGCAAGATATGCAACAAATTCTTTCCCTTGTAAGGTAATTATCATATTTGGAGGATAAAAACTTGCTTTAGTCAACCATTTGTCATTCACAGCAACTTGAAACACATTAAATGACAGCAGTGACAGTTCTGGAGCAGTACTGTGATCTCTGTGACACTGCTTCTATTTAATCTGTAACCTTTGTAAGAAGCCCACTGGGACCTTAAGGAGCTCACTATATCTTGAGTAAAACACTTCCATAGGTGACACTGAAAGAGCTTGTTTTTGCCGCCTCGCACACCTCTCGCTCGCTACTTTCATACCTAGTGACCTTCACCGACATGTCATGTCAAAAAATTGTCTCTTTTTATTCAGAGACTAAAAGGAGGGGTTTAAAAAAAAAAATCTAAATTTGTCATTAGTGAACAGTTTTAGTGCAAATGTGTTATGTGGTAAGTGTTTAAGTGTAAACAGCTCTCTCTGCTCAAAACCACCAACGTCTTGATCTTGAGAAGGAACACGATTCTCCTTACCTTACGATTGAGACTGGTGAGTGAGCCGGGCCGGAGGACTCTGCGTTTCCTGCATGAGAGCAGTGGACGAGTGCGGGCCGCCACGCATGTGTTGTCATGTGCACGGGAAGCCTGAGGGCCCATCTCCAGCTTCTGCTGGGACTCAGAGCGGCTCTGGTCGTCTGGGTCCAAGGTGACAGGGGAACTGGGCCGTAAGCTGAATGAGGAGAAGAAATCATCTTGAATGAACATGACAATAAAAGCGACATTTCTCCTTTTCAATGAGGGAAAAAAATTAATGAATGCACATTTAAATGATATTTGATCTTTCATACCTGTTGATAACACCATTGACCTGTCTCACAGGTCGACAGCTTTTCCTCAAGCCTGTTTCTGTGATGATAGCATTGGATGATACAGATGTTTCCACTGCAACAGTATCATGCTCCTAAAAACACAAAAAAACAAATGTGATGTTGGAAAGCACATCCCACCAATTTTGCCCCCGAGTTGGTCTGGATGAGTTGAATGGTTCTTGCTGCATTTCTTCACTACTCTGAATGGATGAAAAGGTCAGCAGTGCTTTGCATATGACAGACAAAAGGACCGAGTGTTTGTAGCCCCTCTTCTCAATTCTCTCGCTCAACAATCCCAGCATTCTCTAAGGCTATGCGTGGGCCCGTATCATGAGAGCTTTATCTGTTTGTGTGGGAATTAAACACACTAATGGGTCTTTTTATTATAGATAACTCATTACTTATAATATGGTGTAAGAGAAAATAACACATGCATTGGTCTTACATGATAGTTTAGATTGAGTTCAGGACTAGGCTGTCTGTGTAGTAGTTTGTTTAGGGTTTTTCAGTGTGGTCATGGGTCAGTGCCCCTGGTCTTACCCGTGGGACTGGGCAGGTAATGGTCTCTGTCCTTGAGTCACTGTTGTCTTCTGGTACTGACTCACACACTGAGCTCTCCCCAAGTACAACAGAGCCCTATCAAGGCACAAACACAGACAAATTATAGACCAGAACTTGGAGACAGTGTTTTCGCTCCAATCAAAATAGTCTAAAAACAAGTTCCTCACTGCAGAGACAGCAGAACAAACATTTATCTGCAGTAACAAACAACAGAAGATCTGCAATCTGATGCTAGTGTGTCATGCACTCAATTTAAATAACTTTTGAGATAAGAATCTGTGCATTTTACACACACACACACACACACACACACGTTCAAAAGTTTGGGATCAGTAATTTTCTTCTTTTTTTTTTAAGAATTTAAAGAAATTAATACTTTTACTCAGCAAGGATGTGTTAAATTGATAAAAAGTGACATTGTTAGAAAAGATTTACAATTTGAATATGCTGTTTTAAATTTTTTATTCAAAGAATCCTGAAAAAAGTATCACAGGTTACAAAAAAATATTGAGCAGCACAACTGTTTCCAACATTGATAATAAATCAGAATGATTTCTGAAAGATCATGTGACACTGAAAACTGGAGTAATAATGCTGAAAATGTAGCTTTGCATTAGGGCTGTGCGATATTGAAAAAAAATGCGATACGCGATACCTTGTTAAAAAATGCGATATTCGATATGCGATACGATATTGCTTAAAGTGTGAAAAATCTATTAAAATTATATTTTAAAATATTTAAAAATGAAAATTATATAACCAATTTGTTTCACATTCTTTCTTGGAAAAGAAAGAATCACTACAACTTCTGAAAGTGACCAGCAGTGTTTTAGCATTACATAAAAAGTAATGTGACAAATCAGAAAATGTAATTTTAACATCAATGTGAATGAAAAAAAAAAAAAATGAATGACACTAATTTTATATCATTGTGACTTTGCTTTCCATACACTTTAAGTACTTCTTCATATACCACAGCAAAAACTATAGTCTGAGAAAGCTCAAACATGATTAAAGGCAAGTGAACAGTCAGAAAGAAAAAGAAAGAAAAAGGGGGGTACTATTTACAATAGTTTACAAGCATAGATACAAGCATACAAAATATACACAATTTACAAGCATAGATAAAATAAACAGTAGTATTCAGGTGCGTCTCTGTGTGTGTGTGTGTGTGTGTGTGTGTCTGCGCGCGCTTTGCACATGTGCGGCAGAACTGAAGAGACGCTGTGCGAGATTTTATTTTATTTATTAGTTGACAGGGACATTGTACATTAATAAAACATTCCTGTAAATGTACCAGAATTAGCCAAGGCTATTTTACATCCGTAGTCCCTGGACAAGATGTTACAAGTCACCCTAAAATAAAATGTAATTAAAAATACATACTATTTGCGATATTTCGATATATCGTGCAGCCCTACTTTGCATCACATGAATAAATTATATTTATAAGTGTAATAAAATAGAAAATTGTTGTTTTAAATGTAATATTTCACAATATTGCCGTTTTTCCTCTGTTTGATCAAATAAGTGCAGCCTTGATGAGCAAAATATACTTCTTTAAAAAAAAACATTTTTGCTCTCTAGAAAAGAACAGAAGCAAGGTTTTTGTTTAAAATAGTTTTTTACAGTCAATATTAAATTTATCAACACTTGTCTCATGCAAATCACATATTAAAAAACCCTGATAAATGTATAGAAAAATGTTTGTGCCTGTATGCAATTTTTTTTTTTTTAGAAAGAAGTCTCTTTTGCTCAGCAATGTTGCAATTATTTGATTAAAAAATACAGTAAAAACAGTAATATTGTGAAATATTACAACTTAAACAGTTAATATATAAAATATCCTGAAAATTGATTTATGAGATCAACCAATACATATCTAGAGATGCATCGATTGCAATTTTCTTGGCCGATTCAGATTTCTGATTTTTTTGGAAGTG
Source organism: Sinocyclocheilus rhinocerous (assembly GCF_001515625.1). Taxonomy (NCBI): domain Eukaryota; kingdom Metazoa; phylum Chordata; class Actinopteri; order Cypriniformes; family Cyprinidae; genus Sinocyclocheilus; species Sinocyclocheilus rhinocerous. Next base: position 1,614,835 of record NW_015630576.1, read on the forward strand.
TGACCTGCCGATACCGATTTTTGCAGATTCCGATTTTCTTTCTAAGAACTATAATTGACAGCATATACAAACAAATATCTATGCAAATTTCAATGCAAAAATAATTTACATAATAAAAGAAATTATTAAACATTACAATTCCCCCAATCTGGACTAAGTTACAGATTTTCTCTCACTTAAACAACTCTCAAAATAAAGTGCTCTGTGACTGGAAAAGGGAAGAAATAGTTCACTTAAAATGAGTTGCTGTATGTAACAAAACAGATGTCATTTTCCCACTATGTTTATAAATGGTCATTTTTCCCCCCTAACCTTATTAAATGTGTTTAATAAGGTTAAACACATTCTCACACAAATTCTTAATTTGTTTCAGTTAATTCAGTTAGAATAATAAGAAACTGTACCCGAGTTGTTACCATTCAAATGAAATTAGTATTAAACTCTATCTTACCACTGCTGAGGAAACAGAACTGCATCTGAAGTGGCATTAGATGCATTTACACAGACAGTTTGATGAAGCTGAGGTGCCATAAATGCATTTACACTGCAAAATTTCAAATGCATAAATAATTTTATAAGATTAATGTTTTACATAATTTTTAAACATACAAATAAATGTTGAAAAAAATGCAATACTTTTAGATATGACTAAACCACCAGTATGTGGCGGCAAATGTCAGTTTTAATGAGCGAGTCATTTATTCATTCTTTCAACCGATTCATTCAAACGGCTGATTCATTCAGAAACGAGGCAAGTGACTGTCCTTATGAATGGGTTACTGAATCATTGACTCACTCGATTCGTTCAAAAATGTGGATTCATTCAGTAAACACCACTGTGTGTTGCTCGGGGAGACACGCAACAGTTCTGCTGTGGCTTTGAGCGTAACTATTTTCGTCAGCGAAATTGAGCAAAAACTGTCAATATTTTGTCTAAAATCACTTTAAAATAATAAATAAAATAAAGTCACTTAATTTTAACTTCTTGTTTATTGAAATACCATTGTATAAAATCAGTGTCACATTGCAATGGTGTTGATATTGATATTCGGGGAAACATCATGGCCGTATAATGTTTATCTAAATCACATTTTGTAAATATCTTTTTTTTCCTACCGCAGTATGCATCTATAAATTTCTGTGAGTTACTTTGTGTGTGCTGTCTCTCTCACACACTCACTCAGGCTGTACAAGCCTCATCTGGCACGACAGAAACACATTATCAGTCGCCGTTTACACTGAATGCTATTAAAATTAGAATCATTCTCACGCAAAACGACATGTTTACACGCGACTGTGAGCGTGGCTGTGACGTCGCAAGATTATTTTCGTAAACGAAAACTAAGACTAAAACGATTGATGAAAAAACTATTTCGTAAACAAATAAAATAGAAACGTCAAAATAATAGAAAAACTAAAACGATACTAAACTGACAACAGTTATTGAAAAACTAACTGAAATAAAATAATAATTATAAAAAATAAATAATCGTTTTCCTAATCATTACGTTCTCACCGCTTGGCGGAAAAATATACGAGCTGTGTGGAGGTTTAGGGAAATAGCCTACCTGTAATGGCGCATCACGCACATGGGGTTATCTGACGGAGAGACGCAAAGCAGTTTAAAGCCTGCACGGGTCCTGTTTGGTAAACGTGCACCAGCAGTACTTAACAGAACACCCGACCCATTATCTGACAGCAGCACTAATTTAATTCTGTACCAGACGAGAACCAGAACATTCAAATATAAGCCTTTACTGTTAAATGCGATTGCCGTTATTATTGAATTTCATTAGTCCCAGTTTTGATTGATGCACGGCTGTTCACGGAAAAGTGAGCAAGACACCACAGTTATAGCCTAATATCATGATTATGGTTAAATAAGGAAAGACATATAACCAAATCAGGCTACATTTATTTTCATACTAAATATCTCAACACACATCATTGGATATGACATTAAGCGCGACTTGTGTAGATTAATTTAGTAAAAAAGGCTTGCCTGCTTTCTTTGGCGTATATTTGTATAGGCCTACTTTTACTATCTAATCAATCTCGGCATGCGTTAATTTTGTGTCGCTATATGTTTGCCTCACTAAGGTTAAATTATGCCTACATCTTTCTTTGGTCTGCGCTCTGGAAGTGATCCGTTAATTCTGCTAAACTTTAATCAAAACTGAAACTAAAACTGAAACTAAACTATATAAAAACCAAATAAAAATGCGTTCACAAAATAAAAACTAAACTAAAACTAACAAAAATATGAATGAAACTAATAAAAACTAAACTGAATTTTATAGCAAATTTGAAAACGATATTAAAATAAAACGATTAAAAAAATTCAAAACTATAATAACCTTGTGACGTCGTTGCCGGCGCCGCTGGCAATAAAAGAATCGGCTCTGAATCAACAAGACGTGAGACTGATCGGCCGGTCACCGATCCGGGCCGGTCATGCAAAAAATCGGCCGATTCTGATCACTGGCTGGTGAATCGGTGCATCTATACATATCCACAATTTCAACACATTTCATGTAGAATCAGAATGATCTTAAAACAGCCATAATTTCACATTTCAGACAAATAGTGCCAAATAATGATGATATTCTCCAAATTATTTGTTTGTGTTTAAATCACACAAGGAAAACAAGCTGTAAAAGTGTCAGTTTAAAACAAAAACAGTGAGCAAAAGAAACATGAAACAACGATCCCACAAGAGTGTGCCTCACCACAGGAACATGAGAGAGCACCCACGTTGCCAAGTTACTAGAGGCAGACGCCACCTCTGCTGGGTTAAAACTTAAACTACTCCAGTAAACAGCACAAAGTGAACAAAGTAAACGTGCACACCTTGCTGGAGCGGATTTGTCTGTAAATGTCGGTCTGTTGGCGTATACGGTACTCCAGATCCGAGACTTGGGCCTGCAGCCAGTTCCAGTGACTGATGATGGCAGCTCGGTCAACAGCATAACGGCCTTCTGCTCTCCTACATCTGGAAAACACAGAAATATACTGGTTACAATTCACAGCAAGACTTTATTTATGTTCATTCATGTTTTAGGAAATATCTGTCTTCATAATTAGCATTCACACTGAAGTTTTAGCTAAATGCACAAATGCATCCCCATTGACTTTCCTTCTAAAAGACAGGTAAGAAGTTGCTCTAATAAGTTTTATCATGGTACTTATGTGGACAATGAGTTATAATTTGGTTTGAGTCAATTTCAGACGAAGTTCCTCACAATTTCCAGTCCTGTTTCTACTGTTAATACAGTTATTTTTGTATTTTTTATTTTTTTAAGAGTAAGGTATAATGATGTGGAATGAAAAACATCGAGTAACCTTTGTCTGCTGGTTATCGCCTCCCCACAGCACATAAGTGACATGGAAGTGTGAAAACAAAACCGAGAAACAAAATCTGACAGGAAGTTGACCAAGAACATAATTTCCATCCAAAACTTCCTCTAGATGTTTGTGTGTGTGTGAGAATTTAGCAAGCCACTTGACACAGGCCATTCAGTGAGACTTTTCCCATAAAAACACTCAACTTGCTCCCTTTAAACGTCACAAAAAATGAAAATAAAGATATAATAACATGGGGTCAAGCACTGTCAAAAATGCACCGAATTGACCTCTGACCTCTTTACATTAGCCCCAGTACATTCTTGCATAAACTCTGCTCTCTCAGCTCTTGGAGTGAGGCAACATAAACCAAGTAAAACCAGTGCACATTACTGAAAATAAAAAGATTGCAAAATACGAGGAGAAATAAACATCTTTTTCATCTGAAGTACAACAACATGACTCAAGATTTCCCTGAATCAGAGAGAGAGCGTGAGAGCGAGAGAGAGAGAGAGAGAGAGAGAGAGATGTAGAGTAAGAGACTTAAGAGATAAAAGTGACGGGAAAAAGGAAAAGCATCACTGTAACCACAGAGGAGAATGACGAGAAGAGAACTAAAAGTGTACTGAAGAGAGAAGCACACACACTTATCACTACTTTGTGTTTTCTTGTAACTTAACTTATTGCTTTTTATAGGCTGGAATTACACTCAGATCTGCTTCAGAGGAGCTTGACAACAACAAAAGCTTGTCTGAAGCTTCACTCTCCTTTTCACCAGAGAGAATACCAATCAATAGACTCTCATTCTCAACAGTTACGATTTTTGTGTTTTTGTGCTTTTATCCTGTGGGCTTCAGTCCCAGATGTACACAGAAACCAACTTTTTAAGGTCATTTTTCACCATCATCGTTTGCCAAGCTCACACACGACAATCCAGCCACTTCACTGTGCACGAACATTAGAGCCACACTGGGCAGGACAAGGATTTATTTGTGGCCGCTACATGTCATTGAGCAATCATATGTGATGTTATTGACAACCAATCAAATGACATTGAGTTTTTATGTAGTCAAAGAACCACACTGCAGCAAAGCAATAGTTATCTACCAATAACATGTATGAAAAGGGTTTGTGACTTGAGTCAGCACTAGCAACTAGGGGTGTGCGATATATAGTCTATGATAATATTGTAATTCTTGTTTAAACAATATGCAATTTTACATTATCGAGTATATCGCAACAACCAAACAAAAACACCCAGAGAGTGCACATATAAACGTGTAGATTAGACTAGAGCACATTAAGAGTTCATGCTTTCACTGCGAGATTAAGTCTATTAAAATACATTTAGAATTCCCCCAAACTGTAAGATAATGGGGGCAAAAATGTATCTGATAATTAAGTTAATATCACACGAAGAGTAACGTTTTTCTCCAAATATCAGCACGAGCGCAAATGTGATATTGATTTGATGAAAAATACAATAAACTTAATGTTAATAAGATAAAATTTAATAAGTGACTCGCATTTTAGACAAGTTCCTGTTTTTGCTCTACTTCGACAACAAAAATGAATGTATAGGGTAAACGTACCTATTAAGCTCACCAAAATCTACATTGAGACATTTTTAGTGCACAAGATATTAGTTTCAGTACAAAAAGTTATGTTAAAATAAAATATTAATCTCTCACACAAAAATATTTAATTTTATTTTAAATGACAAAAGCATTTAAATTAAGATATACATCATTAAATGCAAAAAGTCTGGCTGTGCTTAATGGGTACATGTTTGTACCCTTTAAGCACACCCCTGTTCCCAATTAGCTCACATCATGTTTTATTAAAAATTCTTGTTTATTTTAAGGAAATTTTTTAAAGAATAATTGTAAAAATATATTTTTTGAAGGTACAAAGTCAAATCACAAAAAAAAACAGAACACTAAAATCAAGCAACAAGACATTAAATTTGATCAGTTATATATTCATAATGAAGTGTCATTTAAGCACATTGCAACATCTATACGAGTCCACGTTCAGAACGCATTCAAAAATCAAATAAAACACACCAATAAAACATTTAATTTATGGGGATGAACACAGAAACTAGCCTCATTATGAAGCCTCTTATTAAATGGATGTCAACTTATCTGTAGTCTCTTAAGGCTGGAATACATTACATGATTTTTGCCCGATTTTCCACTGATTTACAATCTGGAGGAAGCTAGCTGCCAAAGGTCAGAGCCAGTCTGCAGATTTGAGTTGACAGAATCTATAGAAAATCGATTAACTTAACTTAAAGTGACAACCATCAGTTTATATGTAAAGTCTGTTTATGAAGTATTTACATAGACGTTCAATGTAGAAGAGCCTAAAGAGAGCACACTGAGCTTAATGGGAGCAGCAACAATTTGTAATAAATTTCATGTATTATTTATTAAAATGACAAGATTTTGCTAAATAAATAGTCTAGGTCATGTATTGTAATTATTTCCCACATCCAAGTTCTAGGTTATAATATGCAGAAGTCTGAACATTAATCTCTTAATTTTACAATAAGTAGTGAAACTTACCCAAAATAAAGGCTTAAACATCTAAAAAAACGCACATTTAAGGGGCTCCTCTTTTGGTGAAAGTTTTCAGACAGCTTTCAAAATGGCCGCCAGGCAGTGTGAACACATGGAGACCCATCTCGGTGTGCAATGATCTGATTGACTTGAAATTACAGGAGGTATGTAGTAACAAACACATCAATTGGTTAAGACATCAAGTAGGATAATAAATTATTTTTTCTTTTTATAATCTGATCTCAAAAATGGAAGTGTGCTTAATGGGTACGTGAGCTTAATAGGTACGTTTACCCTACATTTAATTTAAATGAATGAATACATTTAATTTCGAACAAAGCCACAGCAGAACTGTTTTGCATCTCTGGGCAAAACTCAACGGTGTTTCGTTACTGAATCTATCAGCTTCTTAAACGAATGGGTTGAATGAATGACTCAATGACTCACTCGTGCATTAAACAGTCTACTGCCACTTCAGATGCAGATTCTCCGTTTACTCTGCATTGCAAACACAACTTTTGTTGATATTTCATTTGATTGGTAACAGCCCTATAGTGTCTTACTATTTGAATTTGATTAAATTTAAGCATCTGATACAAAAATGATGCATACATTTAATTAGGTTAGAAAAAAAACTGGCATTACAAAAGGTAAAAATGTCCATGAAAAGTAAAAATCTATTTAAACTTACTGGAAAAGTTCATTTCTGTTACTCCTGCAAACTAACCACTGCACAGAATATTAAAAGCTTTGGGAGTGAGCTTTCCACGGCAGTCCTAAACCTGTCAAAGTACCAGCACAATATCATGCTCAGCAAAATATCATCCAATTATCGTTATCAACAAAATTCCATAAAATATCTAGATATCTTTTTTGTGATTATCGCACACCCCTACTACCAACACCATGTAGACACTGGATTGCATTATATTATTTAGAATAAACTTGTCAGATGTACCGATATACTTCAGGAACATGCCTAATTGTATTCCTACTGAGAATCTGGGAAGATAACTGGCCCAGATATGAGCTCACAATCTGTGATGGTGAGGAGATCTGGCATTTATCTGTGCTACAGCCTGCACACACAGACAGAAAACCATGCTCTGCTTCACTTCAATGAACCTTTCAGTTTCATTCTTAAAAAAAAAAAAAATCAAATTTCACTCATCCTAAAAGAATTGTCATCATTGTCGACGCCGATAGCCTTGTGGGCAGCGCACCGACATACAGCGCCGTTGCACTACGGGCGTCCCGAGTTCAAATCCCGACTCGAGGACCTTTTCCGAGTTATAATAATATTATAAACATCATCAGAACACCATGTACAGGCATAAAAAGTATAACTCTTCATATTTGGACAACCGATTTTGAAGACAACGTGAATATACATTTCACCAATAACCAGAATCTATTTTGAAGAGGCTGACAAAGACAGGAATGAGGTTTCTGTAAACATGCTATGATTCCCTGGAACAAGCTTTACAAACATTGTGACCAGCCTTTTTCCTCTTTGCTGGAATGCCATGTTTCCACTCTTGCCAGTTCAGATGAGTGTTTTGTATTTCTGGGCATTCAAAATGTTTCCACATGGGTTCAGGGTGGGGGAGGGACTGACACAGTAATATAACGCACACAGCTGCCACAAGAGGCAGCACATGAACATGAGTGAATATGATGCATGTTTGCATGTAAGGAGGAATGTGACACTTTTTTTTTGTCTGAGTGAACGGAGCTTTTCAAACAGTCTATGTGTATGAGAGAATTATCTTACATGCATACGAGTAATACATTTGATCCTAGCGAGCGATTGTGGTGCAGAGACACCAAATGAGCACAGATAAGATGCTTCCCAACCCGTTGTCCTCAGAGGAAACAGGAAACAAGTAGGAAGTGGCCACAAAATGAAAACGAGACTGTGCGTAAAGATCAAAGGCAGGTCATGTCAGCACAACACAACACACACTCCTTGACTGGGCGTGAGTAAGGGAAATTTGCATAAGCTAATATGATCTACGATACATTTCGATGACCTACGAGCCTTCAAATGCGAGTCACATGCCTGCTATAACATGTCATGTCTAAGTAGACTAAATACAATGCAACACAATTAAGTAGTATTACATTTAACTTCACTCAAACGCCTTTCAATTTGTCCCATTCAAACTTCCTGGTCTCTTTCGCCAACAAAAAAAAAACCTGTATTTGTCAAGGGAATTTAAACATTAAAAATAAGCCCACAATTCAAATCAATAAACCATCTCATACACTGCCGGTTATAAAAACCCAGCCTATTTTCCAGGTCCGAGATTTAGTTTTGATCTAACTTTAACAATTACACACTCCATTTGACACAAAACAGACACATTTCAACAGGACAAATCACAAGCCCTCTACAGAGACAAAAGTCACACACATACAAACTGAAATGCCACATACAGTCAAACATTTATAGGCCAAATAATCCAGAAACCTTCAGCTTGATGCCAAGTGGGTCATCATAAGAAAAGGCCCCCATGAGTGGACACAAAGCCAGAACTGTAAACACTTCAAATACTTTACACAGAACAAGATTGTGCCAGTATTTTAAACCAACATACAAAAAGCAGCACACGTGGGTCAAAAATGTCTGAACAAATCCAATTAGAGGCATAAAACAGCACTGATTAATGAATTTAATATTAATTTCCTATCACTAAAATGATAGACAGACCACTGGCTGAATGTCTGATCAGTATCACACACAAAATTTGAAACACTTCAGGAGTTTCGAAGTAGTCATCGAATTGGTTGAAATATATAGGATTTCCTTGATGTGTGTGTCGCATTCTTTAATATTCTGCATGGAAACAAAGATGCAGTGATGCCAAAATCCCTCATGAAAGAAGAAAGCCGTCATGTTTACAACTGTGGTGATGAGCACTTATCTGGATCAACTAAATGCTGGATTTTCAAAACTATGTGAAATATATACAGTCTGCTGTACAGGCTCTTTAAAAATATGTCCAAGAGTTTTACATAGGGCTGTCGCGATAAACGCAAAATCGCAATACCGCCCTATTGATGAGCAAACCGCAGAGGAATGCAAGAACCGCAGCAACCGCGATTTTTGCGTGTTTTCTTTTTTCGTAAGGTTATGCCCTTCTCGTTTTACACTTCATGCATGTGGACTGAATATTAAACAAGTTAGTAATGATAACATAATGCAGGGCTCTACAGTGCGAGTCGCATTTGCGACTGAAAACTACTGTGTGCGACTATGAAATAATATTTAGGAGCACCTGTGCGACTGACCCGATCAGCATATTAGTGTTTGCGCTGAGGGAGCTTCAAAGGTTCTAACATACGTGTTTCTGCAGCTTTGAGTAATGCATCACAGACATATCCTCTCATTATAACAAACAAAGTGTTGACAGGGTGTAAATAAGAGATTCATTGTGCAGTGTAGGGAGCTTCGTCGATTATAATGGAGTTTTGTGAGATCGC
>NW_015630576.1:1624657-1649101 GCF_001515625.1 Sinocyclocheilus rhinocerous
GATAATACCGCATACCGTGCTATTGAGCCACTCAAAATTACCGCAAGGGAGTTTTACACACTGGTCTGTTATCGTGACGACACTTCCTTGCCCCTAAACATGATGCGGCACAAAATGAAACGTGACTGGTTGCTATACCTGTCAGTCATATGGCCTCTTGGACGGGCCTTGGCCACTCAAAGCAGAAAAGGTTTTGCCGTCAGTCTGAAGGTCTGGCTACGCAAGACTAGAAAGTGTATGAAATTTATCTCTCATACAAAACGGAACTCAAGACATTTTTGGTTGTAAAAATCTGCCAAATCCAGATCTACGACCTGAAAACAATTCATATTCATAAGACTGAACAGGATAGTGACTGAATTTCAGATTTCATGATGCAAGTACATAATTTTGTAAATATAATTATTATAATGAATATATTGTGTAATAATCAACACATAATATTACTTTTCCCATTATATGTTAATATTAGGGCTGAACGATTTTGGAAAATAATCTAACTGCGATTTTTTTTACCGGCACAAGTCTAGTTTGAAGAGTCAATTTTTGCAAAAGAAATTAAAAATCAGGCTACATGCTTCTCCTTTAAAGCAAACACTGGCTGTGTCAATGAAAAAGTACACAAACCGTGTTCAAGCAATACTGATTCTTGGTAAAAAAAAACAAAAAAAACCCCCGATGACTAACCTCCTCTTTAACTCAACGGGAACATCACATGATAATGCGGTGTAGCACTTAAAATCATAACTTGCAAGCAGAGATCAACCACACAAAAATCTCCCCAAGTGAAGCGAGACGGAGCTGATGATCAACAGAAAAGGGGAGACATGAATACGTAAAGCTGCTTAACCTTTCTCTGATGTTTCCTACAGACTGCGACCTCTGCACAGAACAAACCACAATAAAGTCTAGCATTAGCACTACAGCGAAGACACAATCACAGCCCAACTCAAGTGGGAATGGGTAGAAGGACAGGAGCGTCCCATCTCAAGGTCAGAAAACACTACAGAATATCTCTCTGTAACACACACAGTGCCTGGGGATTTTGTCAACTGAAGCAGTACCAAGACACAACAGATATGTGAAAAGCTTGTGATCAACACTGCAAATTTCAAAAGTAAAACTCTCTCTATCTCTTATTAAAAACAACAGTCATAACTATCATTATTACTCATCAAAAATAACAACTGTATACACACATATTATTTATTATTACATTACTACTATATTAATATACTACTATTACTATTATTACTATATTACTAGTGCCATGATCTATAATAATAAAAATAAACCATGTAAAAAATCATTTGAAAAAAAATAAGCTTTTGTTATTACTGAGTACACTACTTTATTACATATTAAATGTAAATAAAAAAGGATACTTTTATCACTACTGCAATTTTGGTATCAAACCAAGTGCATTTTCAGGCTGGACTCTTTATGATGAACTCCTTCGCCTCTGACACATACACACAAGCGCGCACATGCACGCACACCCTGCTTTTTCAGGAAATGACAGAACGAGGTGGAGGAGCAAAATGAAAACACAGGAAATCAAGCCTGCGGTGATCATTACGTGGGTAACATGCAGACAGCTGAGACGAGAAGACTGAATACACACACCTGCATGCATGCAAATAGCAACGACCTTGAGCACAATTATTCATAATAGAGTTAAGGTGGCTCAGAAAGACGCTGATGGTATGGGGGAGAGGGTAAACTGTTGGGCAAAAAGTCAAAAAGCAACTCATGTTTAGTGCACCCTGCATTTGTAATCACTGTGAGAAAGTGTGAATATGTGTGAAGGTCAGAATGAGTGCTGATTTCAAGGCCAGGGACAGAGCCGCTCTACTGCAGACATGATATGGGCGTCGTCTAGAGAACAAAGAGTTTGATGTGATGAGAGAGAAAGAGAGACAGAGTCCCGCCCCCTTTGAGGTCACATGACTGGTAGGAGGCAGACATGGAGCAAAATAAAGGAGAAAAGAACAGAGAATGGAAAAAGAAAGAAAAGGCATGCCAAGTTTACAGCATGAATATAGTGTTTAAGCATGCTTAAAATAGCTTTTATTGTATTGTTTGGGAGTTGTACGGGGCTGAAAAACTCATTCAACAGCATTACGTCCAATGACTAAAATGTACAAAGACAAAGTAGCATTTCCTACACCATTCTTAATCATGTCTATTTCGGTATTTCACCAAACTTCATTATTTAGTCTAATCTTGTTGGATGACGGACCATTACTTTCAACTCAACCTGGCTAAGACAGAACTGCTTGTGGTTTCAACGCTAAATGACTAAATGTAAATGTAAATGTAATCGGACTATGCTTTCCGCTACCAATAACAGCAGTCTGTAGTACTCTCAGCCCCTTGTTAACATTCTTCACCATATTTTATAATTAAACCGATATCATCTAAATAATCCACGGCCCATAAACTCAGAGCAGTTGGCTTTTACACACGAGTATGTGTGGCATGTGTGGATGGTGGTCCTGGTCTCTCACACAGGAAGCCTATGCCCCCATTTTTCCAGCTCCCAGTGCATTACTACAAGTCAGCAGATTTCCACAGTACTGACCATACGCCCAAACACCCTCCCATATATCCCCCCCACTGCTCTCAGTGTGTGCTGGAGGTCATGGTTTGCTAGATAACGCTGTGAACCCGTAAATAACGCACCCGTAGTCATGTGTGGGGGGCGTTAGTACTGATAGAAGAGGGTCTGGAGGGTCTGATAATAAGCATGTTTCCTTGTTGACCACAACACACAGCGACCGTCGCTCCCACCACATAAGGGCCAAAGTGACGCCTGAGGCTAACAAAAGAAATGAGGGTTGGTTTGCTGTGCTAATGTTTAACTTCAGCAACTTGTCTACATCAAAACAGTCCCTGACTAGCATTTGAACATTCTTGATAAACAAACATTCAATCGCCTTTTAGCCAAGCACTATGAACTTCATAAACTTGTCGCATTGCTAAAAGGCACAACTCACAGGTGTTAATCTCAGGTGTTTCTACAAGAATATAATCTCCACAGGTACAACTACAGGTCAGAGTATGACATGATCAGCTGATCACAGCTGCACAAGCACTGACATGATGATTGCAACATATATTCCCAAACATGTAAATATTTCCAGTGAAGTTTATAGAGAAAAACAGTGAGCCATCTGGAGAGTTTCTGTAACTGATGCAGCTTGCATGTAAACTCTTGCATAAACAGGGCGACGCTGAACTTTTTTAGCCACTTTAACAAACATGTGGCCAATAACCAGTTCAAGATTTATTTGTAGATAGTGAGAAGGTCAGTGCAGTGCTGAAACTGGTTTACTACGGCATTCAGCATATCAGATTAAAAAACTGTCTCCACAGCTGAATTACTTAGTTTATGAGATTACAACCAGAATTGACCTGAAAAAGCAATAATCAGTACCATGTAATGATTATGCTACATCAATAACAGATCTTTAAGTGATTCTCAACTTGGGAACGGGGTCACAAAATGATTTAACTACAGGAGGAAGCCAAATTCTTTAGGTGTGATGTGGAATTGTCATCCAAATAAAATATTAAAACTCCATGGGAATTTGTATTATTATATATTATAATATATCAGGATTTTTTTCTACTTGGTTCAAATTTTTACTTGCCAATATTTTTACTGGCCCTGCCACAAAAAAAGGGTTGTTATAGTTTCTGACCCATGTTATCTTGTGTTCTAGTAAATACGCTTATATGACACCAAAATTAGGAGTTAAATTTTACAATTTCAATGCCACATAAAAAAACTACTAGCCTAACAAGTATGAAGTATGAAGAAACATTAAAGACAAGTTAACAGTTAGTATAAAAGAACAAATGAACAAATTACATGCAACAGCACAAAAAAATTAATAGAACAAAGACAAATTATAGAGGTTTAAGGTTTTTAGATTTGTAGGTGTTCAAGTACAGAGACGGAATAATCAAATGTAATTAAATTGATTAATCATTGCTAAAGCCAAGCTATTCAGTCAAGGGCAGCGAGGGATTTTTAAATTTTTTTTTAATTAACATTAAGGACACCAACAGCAGCTGGTAAATTAGGTGCAGTCACTTTAAACACTTATTAATATATTGTTTACTATATTGATCAACATCAGATTTCTTTCTCAACTGTTTAAGTTCACTTAAGACGTAACCCACTGTTTTTGAGGATACTTGCCAAGACGGGTATTTTGACATACTTTTGTATGTATTTGTCCATTCAAACGCAAGAAGACATGGAAAGAAACTCATTATTCCAATGGCTGAGATCCACTGGCGTAAATCTAGGAATGTACCTTGCAGAATTCCAGAGAAAGCTCCACAGGATCACTGAAGAATTAGACCTCTTATCTTTAAAAGATTTCTACACATCCCTCGACTCTTGTGGGCTCATGTTGTAAATATATTTGGCCAATATGATCCTCCCAGCTGTGTTCCATTCAATCCAACTGCAGGAATTCCAGTAAAAGGTGCAGATTGCATGTTGGCCAAGCTACGACTGTATTTGTTGGTGAACAGAGCAGAAATGTAAACGGGAGCTTGTGCCAGGCAGGAAGGAGCCAGTGAATTGAGAGAGAGGTGAATCCTGTGTGGAATTCTGGAGTCTTTACATAAATTAACAAGAGGAGAAAAGGAAAAGAGAGAGAAGAAAACAAACTGGCTAAGAAAGCAAGTATGTAGGAACAAGTGAGTATATGAGAGAGAGAAAGAGAACAAGTGTGAAGCTTTATGCAATGGGTGTGGGTGCAGATTTCCAAGGGCCATCAGTTCTGCCGTAAGCAGCTCCAGATGTTTGGAGATCAGGGTGGGAAAGTGCATGTTTGAACTCCTGACTGACTGCACCAACAGAGCAAGAACGGCCTTAAAGGGATAGTTCACCCAAAAATAAAAAATTCTGTTATTAATTATTCACCCTCATGTCGTTCCAAACCCGTAAGACCTCCGTTCATCTTCAGAACACAAATTAAGATATTTTTGATGCATTCTAAGAGCTCTCTGACCCTCCCATAGACAGCAATGTAATTAACACGATCAACGTCCAGAAACGTAGCAAAGAGATCAGTAAAATAATCCATGTGACATCAGTGGTTCAACCGTAATTTTAGGAAGCTACGATAATACGACGTTGATCGTGTTAATTACATTGCTGTCTATGGGAGGGTCAGAGAGCTCTCAGAATGCATCAAAAATATCTTAATTTGTGTTCCGAAGATGAACGGAGGTCTTACGGGTTTAGAACGATATGAGGGCGAGTAATAAATGACAGAATTTTCATTTTTGGGTGAACTATCCCTTTAACGTCACGCCGGCATAAGAGACCTGTGATGTGTTTCTCACATAGAAGACGACTTTGGAGATGAACTGACAAGATTCAGTCTATTGTGGGACACATGCAAACCACATACTGTGCACATCTGCTCACAACTCTTAGGATGAAATTACATAGATGATCTACTTTTAATTGCTTTTCTTGACATACTCGACTACCTTGAATCTTGGGGCATATGACAAAAATGATTTAAAAATGTGTTTAAAACATACGAAAGAGAGTTTCATGTCAATGCTTCAGTAAAACATCCTGAAATAATATGCATGTCATTAAAAATATGCTAAACATCAGCAAACATAATTACAATCATTCTGACATAAAACATCAACTGAACTATTGTTTCAATATTTTAGGAAGCATCCTGTAATTTGATGTTTGTAAAGAGCAGAATTTGAGCCAAAATATGAGCAGCTGATTATCCATGAAGTTTGTTTAAAATCATGTCTGCACCAATTATCAAAACGAGACTCATTAGTGACGCATAACAGGATGAAATGTGCAAAAAATATGCGTGGGCTCGTGTTACCGGCTACAATACGGAGCAGTAAATGCACAGCGAGTGGGAAGCCAAACATTTACACCCACAATAAACAATGTGGTCATGACTGATTACTTTGAACTCTTGAGTAGTTGTGACAATTGTCTGTTAAGAGCAAACAACCAAATAAACCAATAATGATCATTTCAACATGTAAAGCTAAACAAATGATATGGATACATATACATTATATACAGAGCAATAGTAATACATAGCTGAACAGTCAGTAAATGTTTCGTCTTTGCCATCCAATCAGACTCTTTGATTAATCAAAACATCATTAGCTCCAGCTTTTAGCATCTAGGAAGTTTTCATTATAGCGAACCAAACAGAACTGATGCATAAACCTGCCTGTCAAACTTAACATTTTTAAACACAAAACAGAACACACTTAACTTAAGTGCAACTGAACTGACAGCAAGCACTGTATCCCCTGTACACTCCAGCTCTACCTCCTGCTTAAAAAAAAAAAAATCTGCAGACATATTTTGTTAAACAGCAGTCACATGATGTTTAATTCAGCGAGTACCACAGTTGCCAAGTCTGCGTATTTTACGTGACTTTGGGCTTCTTTTTTTGTCGCATTAAAAAAAAAATCACGGGTTGCATTTTTTGGGGCTTATTTTATAATATATGGTTGCTTGTTAGGAAAACCTGACAAGCAACTTTGTTTTTTTTTTACATTTATGGTGGCGGGGTTTTATTTATTTATTTTTTTTTTTTACAATATATTGTTGACACTGTGTTCTCGCAGCTAATAGCCAATCAGTGCAATAATAAATGTGCTGTAGCATTATTCGTCATCGCACATCACAACCCTCCTCCCCCTCATTGGAGTAAAATCACGTTTAACGTGCAGATATGTGACATTGTAATCCAAGAGATGATGGTTAGTAGATGTAAAAAGACAAAGAAGGCCACCAACAAAGATGTACAGAGATGGAGAGGAAACATGGGAGAAGGCCAGTGCAGGGGGACCTAATTTAATTTGTAAAATTTTCATAATGCATTAATCATTAAATCAATCAATAAATAATTAATTAATTAATAATTGAGCAGTTATACTATAGTAGATGCGTATAGTTCGAGTTTATGTTATTATAAATGTGGCTATTAAAGCTCC
Organism: Sinocyclocheilus rhinocerous; assembly: GCF_001515625.1. NCBI lineage: Eukaryota > Metazoa > Chordata > Actinopteri > Cypriniformes > Cyprinidae > Sinocyclocheilus > Sinocyclocheilus rhinocerous. Next base: position 1,631,681 of record NW_015630576.1, read on the forward strand.
CCCTTAGTGCTAGCCCACTGTCAGGTTTTATTCTCCTTTTCCATCTCCAAAATTATTCTGCACGCAGGTGATCGGAGGATAGTGTGTGCCCTCCCGCTCTGTTGCAATTTGATGATTTTTGTAAAATAACTTCTGATTTTGCTTTTCACACTCCGAGTGGTTTCAGTTTACTATGTTGCAGGCTCATTTATTGATGATAAACAATTGATAATAAATACTATTGATGATAATAAATAATATAATAATATTGGGCTTGTTTTTGAGGCTGCGGTTGCTTATATATCTTGCGAGAGTTGGCAGCACTGGCGAGTACCATTGTCACATGACTTCATCACATTGCACTTTCCACTACCTTGGAAATTAATGTTGTAAAATATCTTTCAGTGTGAATAAAAATGTAACACAATTGGCAGTCCAGTTAATAAGTCAAGATCAAGATATATATAAAAAAAAATTTAGGTGTAAGAAAATCTAAATGCACAGTGTAATATACTACAGCAATATATAAATAGCAATAGTTAACTATATAGTTTACTATAAATAACAATAGTTTGTTATTTATAGTAAAAATAGTAAAAAAAAAAGAAAGAAAGAAAAAAAGTATGCTATTCTGACCATAATCACTGTCTGCTTAAATCTGTTTCAGATCTGTAATACATATGTTCGATACATCGATACGACGATGTATCATCACAGGGATTTGACAATTCCAGTATCGATACAGTCGTTTCAGTATCGATATCGTGGACCCTGCTTAATTTGAATATGAGAACAATTTAAAACAGAGTGGAAAGTGAAAGTTTGTAAAAATATAATGAATAGAGTAGCTATAATAGGCTACAAAGGTACCGCCGTTTCAGTATCGATATCGTGGACCCTGCTTAATTTGAATATGAGAACAATTTAAAACAGAGTGGAAAAGTGCAAAGTTTGTAAAAATATAATGAATAGAGTAGCTATAATAGGCTACAAAGGTACCGGGGGTTGTCTGATATAAAGAGACATAATCCCCGAAACAGAGCTTCACTCTTGCGCACTCTTGCTTAATGTAGCTCTTCAGCGGTTATTTTATTGATAAAATTGATAAAAATTAAAAAAAAGATTCTGCATTGCTAAATGTCTATGCGTGCACAATGCCATCTGTGTGTGTGACTTAATGTGTGTGCGTGAGCACTAGTTAAGAATGCTCCTGATTTGTTTTATTTTTTTAAACGTAGAGAGTGTGTTAATTTGTGTTATGATAACCTACCAGCAACGTAAATGTGATTTTATTAATATATAGTATGAGTACATTACAATATAGGCCAATATTTATTAGAACGAATACACTATCATTTAGGCTTAAAAACAAGATGCAAACAATCAGATAGGGCTGTGCAAAAAATCGAATGCGATTTTCTTGCGCATCTCATCAGTAAAGCCGCTTCTGGTGATTAGTAGTCAATGAATCGCCTGCGATTTTGAACGCGATTTTGTGTATCTTGTCAGTGATCTACGGCTCTGTGTAGTAAATGCCGCTCCATCTGAAAGCACATGCTGGAGATTTACTACTAATCACCAGAAGCGGTTTTACTGACGAGATTCGCATGAAAATCGCATTCCATTTTTTTCCCAGCCCTACAATCAGAATTGTACCTGGTGTGGAGTGTCCAATGTTAACATGAAATCTATGCCATTACCTATATTGTTATAATGTGGTACAGTCATGGAGGCCCTTTATAATGCAGAGGTCAACTGCCTGCTCTGCCTATAGTTAACAATGGCCCTATAGCATGCAGTGTTTAATAAACAGCTGTTTTACTCAATTCTGCTGAGGTGAAATTTAGTGCAGTCCCATATCGTGATACGTATCATAGCCTCCGTATCGGGACATGTATCGTATCGTGACTTTGCTGGCAATACAATGCCCTAATGTTCACTTGCTGCCCTGTATGTCCTGCTGCAGCAACTTGACAACCACCGTCTCCACATACTGGGTAAAAGAACATCAGGTTCTCAAGCTCAAGGTACTAAATGCAGTTTAATCAGTACACTGGTAATATGTGAGTGCATCAAGGAAAGTACATTGCCTTGTTGACTATGACTCATATAAAAGGCTAAAATAAAGACTAGGGGGAAAAAAAACAATTTGTTCAAAAACTAGCAGGCACATAAGAAATACAGATGAGCCAGAAGGGTTAACAGGTTGCCAGGAAGCAATTCTTAAATAACTGAAAGATGCACATTTACCTTGCCGTTCTTTAGCGTGATAAGAGGTAAGAACCCTCTTGGAGAAGTTAAGCACTGCTGCTACAGCCATCAAAGCAGCACTTTTGTACAAATTCAGACAATAGACAATCACTGTCAGATATCAAATCGCCTGCTGTGAGTAATGTTCCTGTTAAAGGAGGGCTTCAATAAATAGTCACAGAAGAAAAAGGGCTCAACAAACCGTAGGATGCGGTTAACTTGATGGTTTGCACCCAGAATAGTTCTAACGTTATAGTTATGAACTCTTAAATGCGGAGCGAAGATTGCTATGTGTAGGGCCCTATGATTTCCGTGATGCGGAAAATGTGGACGGAATTGCGGAATCCAGGCATGAAAATGGAATTTACTATATAACGTGGAATGTCACAGAAATAAAAAAAAATATATTAAACATTACAATTCCCCCAATCTGGACAAAGTTACAGATGTTCTCTCACTTAAACTCTTAAAATAAAGTGCTCTGTGACTGGAAAAAAGGTAGAAATAACAATTAACTGAAAAGGAGTAGCTGTACTATTTAACAAAACAGATGTCATTTTTTACTAACCTTATTAAACGTCATCTTTCACATCAAATTCTTAAATTGTTTTTAATTCAGTTAGAATAATAAGGAACTGTAGAGCTGTTACCATTCAAATGAAATCAGCGTCAACAAACTCCATCTTTCCACTGCAGAAAACACAGAAGATGCATCTGAAGTGGCATTAGATGTATTGACACAGACTGTTTGATGAAGCTGAGGTGCCATAAATGCATTTATACTGCAAACTTTCGAATGCATAAAGAATTTTACAAGATTAATGTTTTAAATATTTTTAAACATACAAATAAGAAATGTTGGGGAAAATGCAATGATAGTTTTAAATATGAAACCAAACCAGTAGGTGGCGTCAAATGACCGTTTGAATGAGTGAGTCATTTAGTCCTCCATTCATTAGTTAAAACGGATGATTCATTCAAACGGATGATTCATTCAGAGACCAGGCAAGTGACTACTGTCTTTATGAATGAATTACTGAATCATTGACTCACTTGATTCATTCAAAAATGTGGATTCATTCAGTAAGAAACTGTGTTGCTCGGAGACACAAAACAGTTCTGCTGTGGTTTTGATTGGAACTATTTTCATCAGTGAAATTGAGCAAAAACAGTCAATATTATGTCTAAACTGTAAGTCACTTAATTTTAACTTGTTTATTGAACTACTAATGTATAAAATCACATTGTGTCGAAATATTTTGTTCGTGCAATGTTGCGTACCTAAATCATATATTATAATTGTTTTTTATGTTTTTTTTTACTACTTCAGTATGCATCTATAAGTTTCTATGAGTGCTGTGCGTTCATTTGTATTGTTTTCTGCACGAGTATCTCTCACACACTCACTCAGGCTGTGCGAGCCTCATCGGGTACGACACAAATACATTATCAATCGCCGTAAGTGTGACGTCAAAACAGACCGGCTCGGAATCGGCAGACTGACCGGCTGGTCACCGGTCCGGGCCGATCATGCGTAAAACCGGCTAATTCCGGTCCCTGGCCGGTTGATCGGTCAGACGTATTTCTGGAGAAAAGAAAAAAATAAATTAGTTTTTCATAAAATCTATTATTTAGAGATGCTTTTGATTATAAAATTAAATTAAACATTAAAATGGAATCCAGAAAATTAATGGAAAACTGCTGTTTAATTGTGTAAATTTCCTGATTTCAATTAATTAGACATGTTTTTTGATTAATACAATTTAATTTAACCATTAAAAGTCTAGACAAATTAAAATGGAAAAACTGAATCCAGAAAAATGAAAACGAAAAAATAAATTAAACTGAAGTTTGGGGGGGGAAGTTTCATAGGGCCCCTATACGTGTCAATACGCCTATAATACTTCATTCTGCAGGACTGCGTTGATCATCCATACACAAAGAAATGCGTCTGGTGGACATGACGCAGCCCAATTATTCAGCGCTACGATTGTCATATGCATCTCGTCAGTAAAGCCGGTTCTGTGAATGGCGATCTGCGATTATGAACGCGATATTGCGTAGCTTGTCAGTGAACTACGGCTCTGTGTATTACTAATCACAGAACCGGCTTTACTGACAAGATGCGCATGATAATGGCATGCGATTCATCGTGTAGCCCTACTGGACGTTACAAAACAGTTTAAAAAATACAGAAATGATGTTACTATCAGCATAAGGGACAGAGAGATGATTTCATTTCACACCACAGATGTGTGTGCTGATCAAGGGAGCGTTTAAGCCAGACACACTCTGGCGATCAGATATGAACCAGCTTGATCAAACCCCTAAAGGAGGAATCAGACACTATTTAGAAATGTGTACGTCTGTGATGCACCAAACACCTGCTGGTGTGACATCAAAGACGCTGTGATCTGAAAAGCAATCACTCACGGCCTACGAGAAACAGACACCTCAAACAACCAACGAAGAGCTAGCACAACGCTAATGTTTCAGCCATTGACGCACAAGCAGTACGACCAGACAAATGTGTTTGCACGCACATCAACAATCACAATTTCAGTAACAAAAATGTGTTAAATATAACCAATTTACATTTATGCATTTGGGAGACATTATTCAAATTTTATCCAAAATGATTTGCATTGCATTCAAAGTAGTGCTGGGCGGTATACCGGTTCATACCGAATACCGTAATTTTATCCAAAATGATTTGCATTGCATTCAAAGTAGTGCTGGGCGGTATACCGGTCCATACCGAATACCGGTTTTTATTTTTGTTATGATATGAATTTTGAAAATACCGCAATACCGGTATATGTCACTTAAACAACGTTCGGAACGTTGCGGAACGTTGAAAGGGGTGTTGCACTGTAGTGAGGGAACAGCTGTATGTGTTACTAAGCGTGAAAGTTCCGAAACTGAAGCTGTAGAACTAATAGAACGTGATGACACAGAAGAACTCATCCACAATATCCACATTGACCGCCACAAATATCCACCGCCCCCTGCCATCAGCTCCCGCGTCTCACACACACGAGCGCGACTTTAGCACTAGATTTAGCAACTTCCAGACCATTTTAGCGGCTTTTTTCCATAGAATATTCATACTGACAAACCTAGCGACTTTTCTGGATAAACCTTAGCTATGGTTCAGTTGGAAGATTTCACCAGTGCTGTCCCGCGAACGCGAGGTCTGACTTTCCCGGAGAAGTGTCACCTCTCGGCGTCTGTTCTGTGCAGTGAGCGGCAGAGAAAGCAGCGCATTCAGTTGGCCGCACCACCGCCGACTCGTCAATAAATGAGTACAAAACAGCGTTTCCTAGCACCTGTCGCTTACTGATTGTTTGGAATTATAAATATGAGCGTAGTTCGTCTGTTAATATCACATGCACTTTTTTGTTTGTTGTTTTTTTTAGTTTGTTACTCAGACGCAGGCAGTGCGCTGCATGAGACAAAAAAGTAATATAGCCAAAACAACCGCATAGCCGCTCTTTAGTGTAGATGCATGTTGATTTTATCAGACGATGCCGCGATTATAAATGAGAGTGACTCCTGGTTAACATGTATTAAAAGGGGTCGTGTTTAGTCACTATTTAGTGTGGTATTTTTTGACAATATTCACTCATCATGACAGTAAAATAGGGCATTCTAAGTCAATATACTGCAGTATTTCCTCTCTCAATCAGTAGAAAATATGGTTAACACCCGGTCATGCATGAAAAAAAAAAATACCGTCATGTACCGTGAAACCGGTATAATTTTGAAAAATACCGTGATATAAATTTGTGGTCATACCGCCCAGCACTAGTAGTAGTATTGTTATTACATACACTACCATTCAAAAGTTTAGGGTCGATAGATTTTTTATAAAATATTTTTTATACATTTAAACATATTGCATTCAATCACTATTTACTCAAACTACACTGCAAAAAACATGTTGCAATGCATATGCAATGATTCAATATCACAATGCATCAAAATATAGCAACTAGAAGAAATAATGAAATGACAATTTCAGAGTTTGTGCTCATGTAGACAATCAGAACAAAACCTTTACACAAAAGCTTAAAAAACACCTTTAGAACACGCTAGATTTTTTCCCAGTATTTCACAAAAGGAAGCTGAACAGTTAATTGATTTAAAGACACTGTGAACTCTTCTGAACTTGTTTAGACACAAACATTAGGCTGAAAAACAAACTCAATTGCTCTGTTACTCGAGCAGCCAGCAAAACACAACCACATGTGGCTTGAGCTTCCAACAGCTTGGGGATTGCTGGCCGATGTGAGCCTGTACTGCGTCCAGCCGGCCTTCTCGTGTTTGCGGTGGGATAAAAAAAAAAGGTTGCGTGCGGAGTGTCTATAAGTGCTCGGCAGTTATGATATCCATGTGCATGTTTGCCTACGTGTGGCAAAACTGAAATTTCATTCCATCCTTTCAGGACTGTAGAAATCTTTACACATAGTGACGCTCCCAAACAGCACAAGGACACATTTCAGTGGAGGAATCTGATGTTCATCCAGTGTTTTAGACACAGCAAGAGGATCTCCTCTTGAAAACAGTTCCTGGTGGAGTAGGGGCCAATCAGATAATAAGCTCTGGACTGAATCAGAGCCAAAATAGCAGTCAAAAGCCAATGCTGGAAGAGAGCAGAGACTCAGTCTTTCCTCCCCAGCACAATTCAGCAGCTCAGGAATTTGTATTGTGGTCCCCAGACAATGTTCAAAAACAATAAGATTATCTACAGCTAAGATCAAACACACACACACACACACACGCGCGCAGAACTCTTCATGAGACTAAAGTCTTTCCACAGGTTTAGGATTAAGTACTTTCAACAGGTTTAGGATTACAAGTCAACTTCAAGTCTAAGACAAGCACGACCTGCTGACATAAGATATTATAAACTAAAGAGAGACCAAGCAGAGTCAGAAAATTTGACTTCAAAACAATGAAAAACTCAAAGCAGAATCGCTCCATGTTTCTGTCTGTTTTCTTCACAAGACATTCTTCAAAATATCTTCTTTCATGTTCAGCAGAAGAAGAAAAAATCTTACAGGTTTGGAACAAGTCGAAAAGTAACAATGTCCCTTGGAGATATCAGAGAGACAAGCAATTCAAATTAAATAATTAAATTACGAAATTAAAGATGTCATCTTAAGCTGGGCTCACACTACAGGAGTTTTAAAACCATAACCGATTATTGATATAAATTTTTGGTCATACCGCCCAGCACTAATTCAAAGTACACATTTTTATCAGTTCAAACAACCAGACAAATATTTAAATATTATAAAATATTTTTTGTCTAAGACAAGCACGACCTGCTGACATAAGATATTATAAACTAAAGAGAGACCAAGCAGAGTCAGAAAATTTGACTTCAAAACAATGAAAAACTCAAAGCAGAATCGCTCCATGTTTCTGTCTGTTTTCTTCACAAGACATTCTTCAAAATATCTTCTTTCATGTTCAGCAGAAGAAGAAAAAATCTTACAGGTTTGGAACAAGTCGAAAAGTAACAATGTCCCTTGGAGATATCAGAGAGACAAGCAATTCAAATTAAATAATTAAATTACGAAATTAAAGATGTCATCTTAAGCTGGGCTCACACTACAGGAGTTTTAAAACCATAACCGATTATGAAATCTGGTTGCAGCACACACATAAGGAGAATCTTTGCAGATTAGTGATGTTTACATATGTTAGCTAGTGTGCTAGCAAGATTTGATCGGTGAATGCCTCACATTACCAGATAATACGCGCCGAACATCGGGACTGATCGAGGTGCTCGACAAGATTTTTGCTCCGATTCTCGGGAGGGGGAAATCGGGGCTAAATCGGGCTAAAAATCCTGTAGCGTGAGCCCGGCTTTAGTGACAATGTCACTAATCATATCTATTGTAACCTAAATAGAACAATAAGGAGTTTATTCAAATTTTAGAACTCCATGTGGAAACACATCTGGAATTTGCATCACTTTTCCAGTTTTTCATGACACTATAATGTTTAAAAGTTTGGGCTCAGTAAGCTTTTCAGAAATAAAGACTTTTATTCAGCAAATATGTATTTAATCAAATTAACCATAAAGACACTTATGCTACAAAAGACTTCTTTCAAATAAATTGTTCTTTTGAACTTTATACTCAAGGAATCCAAAGAAATGTATCAGTTTCCACTAAAATATGAAGTAAAACAGCTGTTTTCAACATTGATAATAATAAGACATTTTTCTTGAGCAGCAAATCAGCAAATTAGAATGTCTTTGCCACCACAGAAATAAATTACATTATAAAAGATTAAAATAGAAAAACAATTTTTTTTTTTTTTACAACTTAAAAAATAAAATGACAATATTACTTTTTTGTTCAAATAAAAGAAGTCTTGGTGAGCATAAGATTTTTTCATGTTTTTTAAAGTGTTTTACCAACACCAAATGTTTGAACGCAGCGTATATAATTTCATAAATATACAACTTTTCTTTGTTTAAAATAAATAAATAAAACAAACATATTTTATGACTGTGGACCTCCTCATTAAGTCACCACAATGATAATAAGGAACAATCACAATGTGTCATTGCGAAACTGAAACTGGCCCATGTTGTATGTGATGCTATGAAGGATGATGACCTGCACTCTTGTCAGAAAAAAAGGAAAAACATCATTCAATTGACATTACAGCAATAAATGTTTCTAATAAAAATAATGCCAAATACCCCATGACCAGTAAGAAAAATTAATGGCCATTCAATTGCCACCCAGTAGGTGAGGCAGAAAAGTAATTTTGAACCCTGAATTGATTATTCTCCGTTTATCTTGTTCATTCTTCTAATAAAAAAAAAAATAAAAAAAATATAATATAATAATCCAGAGAGCTTGTTCTTTGGCCAGTAGTGACTGTATCTGTCCAACAGCTGCCTGACACGTTAACACAAGATCCAGTTGTTTATGGCTCCGATGGTTAAGATGGAGAAAAAAAAAAGCGCAAGGCCAAATTGTAAAAAGCTGGTTGTTGATGTACTGCCACATCTATAAACTGCTTGCTTGTTTGCAAAAGGATCCATACATATATTGGACCTACAAGCAGTAAATGAATACCATTATTTGTGCTGTTGCTTCTAGAAGGTTCTGGCATTGTTAATTTGACCACCCGGTAATAAGTGATAGAGCCACAAGGACTTTAGCAAGAATCTCTTTACTGCCAAACAACGTGCAGCAAAACTTCATCCGACTGGTGGAGACTGGGGAAATTGACGAGGTGATTATACGGTGTCAGGATAGTGATGAGTCATACTAATGAACCACCAAGTGTGTGACATCATATTCATTAGCTGTGATCCACACCAGCACAAAGACACAGACAAACCCTCAGGAAAGGGTATGTGACCTGAGCCGCAGATATGATGCTCGCATATTTCATTACAGAACAAAAACAGGCCTAAGAAAGAGGCAACACATTGAGCGGTTTTATTCAGTCACTGTGCCACACATATTCACAGAGGCACACACACACCCTTCACAGAGGAGTCTTTTCATTATGGGCCAGGCACTGCGGGCGCTGCCAGGTACAGATGATAGTGAGCCATACAGGCAGAAAGAGGAGAAAAAAACAAAAACTATGCTGTAGGTATAACTCTACCTTATCAGGAAAAAAAAATGCTTAAAGACCTCATGAAAACCAAACTGGCAATATCGTGACTTAAACCATGTTTATGAGCCAGTTATATATTAGTGTTCTTCTGAAAGTAGACAAAATGTAACTAACCCCTTAACGGGATAGTTGACCCAAAAATGAAAATTCTGTCATTAATTAATATATATATATATATATTACTGTCTTAACAGTATTCAGGTACAGAAATTGAATAATCAAAAGTAAAATAACACTGCATAGTCTTCATTGTATTCTGTACTGTATTCTGTACTACACCGTATTCAATTAAATCTAATAAATCTGTAAAAGCTACAAAAGTGATTTTTCTGTGTTTTGTTGTTTGATTAACATTCATGACAAAGAAAGCCTCATTAAACTGCTGTGAACCAAAATACTGTTACACATCCATTTCCTTTCTCAATTGTTTACCTTCACCTAAGCCATAAGCAACTTACAAGTATACTTGCAGAGACATGCATTTTGACAATTTCGCACAAATAGACGCGGAAGTGAACGGAATTCAGTTTTCACGTGCATCTGCGTGGCTCTCACCGTGTCTACACCGGACGCGAGTGGTGCGGTGCGACAAAATACTGAACCCGTTATAATCAGTGATGCTGTCTACAGATGCGGCGCGACACGACAAATCACAGACAGTAAACAGCTGCCTCGTTCTATTTATGACGTGCTGACAAAGTTCAAATGATTTGCAACGGTTGCTTTGTCACGTCCGGTGTAGACACTGTGTCTGTGTGTGAGCAAAAAACGATCAGTATAAATATAACGATCAGTATACTAAACATCGCACATCCTGCGATGTGACTATTGCGGACGCGCACATCGCGATATCGATGCTGAAACGCTATATCGTGCAGCCCTATCATCAACCAAATAGAAAGTAATCATTCATATTATAAAAATTATATAATCAGAAAATCATGTTGTTGTTGTCGTTTCATTATTGTCACTATTAGTATTAGGAATAACTATTATTTTTGTTAGGGATGCACCGAATGTTCGGCAACCGAAATTAATAAGCGAAAAGGCCGAATAATATGTACCGAACAATGACTAACACGATCAAATAGAGCACGCACTAATGCAGCAAACATGTCGGCAGCGTGAAAGTATTTAAATCTATCAGAGAAAGATGCAGATATCATTACAAGCACGAAGCACCGACAGCGAGAGACTGTTTAGTGCTGCATCACATGTCTCCGATGAGAAGAGGTGGCTGATGCTGGTGGTTAGGCTATTGAATGATGATTGAAATCGCGAAATGGCCTCAAACGATTAGTAAATAAACTGCAGAATGATATATTTTCTAATGCACGCACGAATTGCATGTATTCTGACAGCGCTGCACGAGCTCGCGCCAGGGTTCAACGTCAAAAGCGCGAGGAAAATCTGCACTAAAACGGTGTTACTCGTCAGTTGCTCAGTAACATTTGTGATTTTTTTAAAGGCATGTGATAATGTGATACGTGCGACAAACATCTTCCCAAATTCGTAATGAGAATCATTTATAAATCTGCATGCTGTTGTCAACAAAAAGAAGCACTGAGATCTTCCCGTGGGTTTCTGTCAAAATAAAAGTTGAGAAAAAACTCCAGCATTCATAAATGATATTGTAATTTTACTGTTGTTCTGTAAAATAAAATAGTAAGACAATAATAATGATAATAATTACCCTACAACAACTCTATTAATACATTTATTATAACATTCTCACATAGTGTTCAAATTGGGATCTGTAATATATTCTAATGTTAAAAAAAAATTCTCTTCTGCTCAGCAAGGCTGCCTTTATTTGTACAGTAAAAAATACATGCCTGATTCAAGTCTCAAAAATGGCCAAAAAATATTATTTTACTAACTTATTAATTTTAAGTTAAATTGTGCTTTGTTGGTATAATGTCTGCTAGAATGTTAAAAACAAATGTTCAGTGTTAAGTAAATATTTTTAAATTGTTGTTTTGTAATTTCGGTATTCAGCCCAGTGTTTCATTTTGTTCGGCTTCGGCCAAGAATTTTCATTTCGGTGCATCCCTAGTTTTTGTTTATTATCATAATTATACAATTTTATTATTTTTATTATTATTGTTGTTAGCAACAACAACAACAACAATAATTACTATCATATTATATTTTTATGTAAAAAGATGAGCCCTTCAATATTTCGTTAAAGTTAATTTCAAAAGAAAATGTCAATGCAGGTTTGAAAATTTGTAAGGCGATTTAAAATGGTTAAATTGAGCCAAAAGACAGCACAGGCTCAATTTAAGCACATTTCCACCTCACAAACATCAATTTTTCAGTGCAGTAGTCTTTTATACTAAGTGCAGGGTAGTACTACCACACTTCCTACTGCAGCTCTGAAAGGTCGTGGACATGAGCTCAGAATGAGCACCAGACAGCCAGAGCACAGTAGACATCTGACGGTGTAAAATGGAGGGGGAAAAAAAAAAAAAACACACCTTTACATGGTTTCCACAGAGATACTCTGCCATCACCAATAAGACACAAGAGACGGTGGGCTGCTGTATCCCGCAGTCCAAAGGGCAACGGGGTGGATGGAAAAAGCTGCTGGCAGTTTCAAAGCAGCGCTGATGTTTAAAAGGATGCCCTTAAATATTCATCTGAGAGCTGATTTACCGTTTCTACACTAATGGTTAAGATGCATACTCAAGCAGAGAAAACCGGTGCTTGAGCAGTGGGTAAGAGCAAATTAAATCATTTGCAATTAGCTTTGGGATGGTAGTTAGGATTGATGGAAGAGAGACCAGAATGCACATGCAATTGTGAAACAGCTGACAGAAAAGCAGTAGAACCTAGGCAGAACAGGCATTTCATCTTTTTACTAATCCTCATGTCCTTCCCTCCGTGTAACACTAACATTTTTTTAAAGAATATTCTAGCCATTTTTTAACAAATAATTCACAGTAATTGAGGTCCAGGGCCATCAAGTTACAAAATTTCAAAATAAATACATACATAAAAGTAGTCCATATGACTCGTGCACTATATTCAAACATTTCTAAAGTAATATGATAGTTTGGCCTGAGGAACAGGCCAAAATTTTTGTCAATATTTACTAAACATCTTGACATCTGCCCAGATATCCCTCAGAGAGAAGTAGCGCTTTTTTTTTATGACTCATTTCTCAAATGCTACAGATGTTACAACCTGAATAAATCTTTTACAGATTGGACAAATTTGGTTCTCGAGTTCAAATCACTGACTCAAAGATCTGGTCACAGCAAACAACAATCACTGGAATGAAAGCATTTAGTGCACAATGACGAAGTCATAAATAGTATGTCTGTTAATCACACAGAGCCATCGCAGCTTAAAGTCACATGAACTACTTTCACGATATGACACCTTCATGGCCCTTTAGCATCTATTTTCAAGCCTGAAAGCATCAGTTCCCATTCATTTCTTCTTTTGTGTTTCACTGAAGAAAGGAAGTCATTCAGATGTCATAAAGGTTTGGAAGAATGTTCAGTTTTGGGTGATCTAAGCCTACATTATAGATCAAACATCTTGTTACAGATTCAAGTCTGTGTATAAACAGCCTCTGCATTCATTGAAAAAGGTGGTTTACATTTTACTCATGTAAATAAAGGACAACATTAGCTGAACAGAGCTGCCTAATAGTGACAGCCCTGAGAGCAGAGGCAACAGCGCACAGCTGGGTCTGCCCTTTAAAATCAGTCAATCTTTCTCTGCTGCAGGCTAATACAAACACAAACAGCCTCACGATCACTCAGGACCTGTTGAGATCCTCAACATTTCTTGGGTCACACCAATCAGTGGCTACAGTGAACGACACACAATCACCCTGCAGTTAGTGGTGTACGACACATGACCGTCTGTCTCATTGTCTGTGTTTTGCTATCTGAGAATTTGTTGTTCTCTCGTACTGCGTGTGCTTACCAAAAACCACAGTGCCACAATTTAAGATATCTAATTTCCTGTACTCACTAATGTGGGACACGCTGCACAAATTTAAAATGGTTGGTGACAGCTTTAACTGTACTACGCCACTTTCGTGATTTGGTAAAATGGGATTTAAGTTTGTGAAAACCATAGAATACAGTACAATAGAATAGAACAGAAGATAATAGAACCTCCAAATCAGAATTAGAATGTTGCTTTTAGTCCAAGTCTGTTCGCTTTGACATTAGCTATAAACTTGTCATTTTCTTCAAGGAAAACAGAGAAGAAATACTGATGATTCACCTTGCACTCAAGACTAGAAAAAAATACTAGAAATTAGAATTTTTATTTGACAGCCCTAGTACTGTGTGCACTGAGTTTGAGACAGAGACAAACATAAGTGCTAATGAACAATATTTTACTACTGTTTCTCATCTGTTGATTGAGTCAGTCTTCAGTCTGGATCCAGAACACCTGAGAAGAGATGATGCCAACCCCTCAGAGGACCTCAGATTATGCCAACCCTGAAACAACATACAGAACTACCACATTTTGCTATAAGTTTGATTGCATCATATAATAATTGCTGTTAATAGTGTTCATCGTCTGTTTTATTAAGTCTTAAATTGATTTTTCCGTACATTTCTGCCATATGTACATTAATTGACAGTCACCACTGATAAGCTACCACTAAATATTGTAGAAACTTAATTTGCTGTAAAGCTGCTTTGCAATGATTTGTATCGTGAAAAGCGCAGTACAAATAAACTTGACTTGACTTGACTTGTTGATGCAATGAGCAGCCATATTGTATTCTAAAGTTGGAGATGTTGCGATTCCTCCAAGATCCCGAGCCAGAACTCCGACTTGGAAGGGCATTTCAATTAAAAGTTTCTACTGGGAACTCTGAATTTCCAATTTCCCAGTACAAATGGAATGCAGCAATATTCATGGCTATTGGCCTGGATATATTGATTAAAAGATCAATGAGATTAGAATGAAAACTAGGTGGCCTATCAACCATGCATACAAACAGAAGTACTTAAACATCTACAGTATGCACGTAGGCCTGTCGCAATAATCAATATATCGACTTATCGCGAATTACATGACCTCAATAATTTTTGGTGACGCAATATATCGCCCATTATTAGTGTTGTCACGGTACCAAAATTTCAGTATTCGGTACCAATACACTGAAAATCCACGGTTCTCTGTACCAATTTCGGTACCAAAGCAAAACACAAAAACATACTAATTGAACAACATTTTTATTAATAACGTTAAACAAAAATTCAATGTACAAAACCAATGCCATTCTTTATACTTATTTAAAATTGTTTCAAGTTTTTCCACAAGTAATAAAAGTATGAAAAAAGTAAACAAGTTTCACCCAAAAGTTTAGTCATAGTTCTGCTGCCACTGAAAAACATCTGTAAACTGTTGTCTGTTTTAGGGTTTGCTGGTGTGTTTCAGGATCTTCCTCAGTCTGCAGCTGTAAAAGGAAAATATAATATACTTAAGTAAAGCAATGGGCTGAGTCTGACCAAATACAACATAAGATCATTGACACCAGCTAAAATATAACTTTTCAGGAAATAACAAACCTCAGCCTTTATAATAAATTTAGATAAGATTACATATATTAAGTGTATATCAAATAGATGGAAACTGTAGTATTAAAAACACTTTACAATAAGATTTTATTTGTTAGATAACATGACCTAACAATAAACAATAGTTATATGGCAATTATTCTTCTTAGGGTTAATTTCAAAGTTCAATCTGTTAAAATTATTTAATGCACAATGAACAAACATGAATGATCAAGTGTTTGTATTAAATAACACACAAACATTAATGAATGTTTTAAAAATATATTGTTCACTCACTGTAAGATGTTACTAGATCTAACTCACGTTAGAAAACATTAAGTCATTGTACAGTAAAGTCTATACAGGAGATAAAATTTGACTGTACTTTTATTTAATCCAAACTGTGTTCATATTTAATTTTAAAGGGCTTTTAAAACCTGCTAGAGATATTCAGCCAAGAATTACAACTAACTAACTAAAAAAAACAAAAAACTTTCTGATGGACTGATATGACAAACACTATGACATAAACACTGTTAACCATGCATTTGTACATTCTCTAGCATGCATATTTTGGTTACACAGTTCATTTAAAAGCCTCTGGTGTGTAAAAATAGTAAATACCATTATGTCCTCCTGTTTTTTACAGTAATAAAAGTTATAGGAGCATTAAATAGTTAACAAAGAAATCATTTTGAAGGGGGTTAAATAAGAGCTACACTAATTATCCGTGCTGATTTAGAACATGAGAAATCATCAATTTTGAACAAAATGAACAAAATTCATTCTAATGCTCATTATATTAGCGTTAGCCACGCTTATGCTAACGATTAACTACGTATACGCTAACGGCGATGTTTATTTCAACCCGAAATTCAAATTAAAATATGGAATAATATTCATAACAGAAGCTCTAAATATTAAAAATGTAATTGAAACTTACCTGCTTGAACTTGATCGGGGTGTTTTGTTAGTTTGATGCGTTTCCTCCTCTTGAGGTCGCCACTGCTTTTATGAAGAGGTTGCCAGGTTTTCACAACAAAACCCGCCCAATCGCGTTTCGAGGGGGTCCCCCGTTAAAAATCACGTTCAGAGGATAAAATACGCATGTTTTGGCGGGGCTCCCCTGGTAGAATTCGCATTCCAGGTGCTAAATATCACGTTAATGTGGTCGTTTTTCAACCCGCGGACATGAAAAACAACCCGCGGCAACAGTGTTAAAGCAGCCCAATTCCGCGGGAAAACCGCGGACTTGGCAACACTGGAAGAGGATAGCTTTCGGATAGCGCATCAAGAACCGAGTACTCGGTACCACCGGTACTTAAAAAAACCTGGTACCGTACCGTTTTCATTTTTTTAGTACCGACTTGGTACCGAAATACCGGGTCTTTTGACAACACTACCCATTATATTTACTTAAAAATTAATATGTCACCATGTTTTGTACATTCCACTTGCGCCTGTGTCTTTTGCAGCTTCTCGTACATAACGTGTAGTCATGAGGTGCTAGTCCAGATTTAAAAAATGCTTCTACAAAAAAAGTTTCTTCTGCAGATATGGCCTTGTTTAGGGATCTGTGCCTTTGTGCATATACGGACATCTGACTGCTGAGTAGTGATTGTGTTTTTCAGCAATAGTGTGCACCCTTAATTTACAGAGAAAAGAAGGTCAGGGAAAAATCTGTAGATGGAAAAATCTCCATACAAGTTCTTTGTGCATTTTTCTTTTTTTCTACTTGTTACTTCTTTGTATTTTTTAGAAAATGTTGATTTACTATTTATTCAGGTTTTTTTAAGGCATCTAATTTTTTGATACTTAATTTCCATGATCTAAATATTCTTAAAAATGTAATGTTTGTTGTCATTTGGAAGCGTGTAGGCCTTCTTGCATTATTATGCTGTTACATTATGATTATATGTTCAGTGGCGTTAAATGGCATTTAAAATGACAATAATATCGCTTATCGCAATTATTTCTGGGGCAATATATCGCA
>NW_015630576.1:1649785-1657126 GCF_001515625.1 Sinocyclocheilus rhinocerous
CAATATATGTACATGACCTCAATCATTTTTGGTGACGCAATATATCGCCTATTGTATTTACTTAAAAATTAATGTCACTATGTTTTGTACATTCCATTTGCGCCTGTGTCTTTTGCAGCTTCTCGTACATAGCGTGGTGTAGTCATGAGGTGCTAGTTCAAATTTTAAAAAATGCTTCTACAAAAAAGTTTCATATGCAGATATGGCCTTGTTTAGGGATCTGTGCCTTTGTGCATACGGACATCTGACTGCTGAGTAGTGATTGTGTTTTTCAGCAATAGTGTGCACCCTTAATTTACAGAGAAAAGAAGGTCAGGGAAAAATCTGTAGATGGAAAAATCTCCATACAAGTTCTTTGTGCATTTTTCTTTTTTTCTACTTTGCACTTTTTGTTTATTTACTATTTATTCAGGTTTTTTAAGGTATCTAATATTTTGATACTTAATTTCCATGATCTAAATATTCTTAAAAATGTAATGTTTGTTGTCATTTGGAAGCGTGTAGGCCTTCTTGCATTATTATGCTGTTACATTATGATTATATGTTCAGTGGCGTAAAATGGTCTTTAAAATGACAATAATATCGCTTATCGCAATTATTTCTGGGGCAATATATCGCACAACAAAAAGTTGTTATCGTGACAGGCCTATATGCACGCGCACACACACACACACACACACACACACACTAACATGCAGACACAGAACAGGTGCAGCTACATGACTGTGGACGGGATGCAGAGACAGGATATTTTCCTGGCAGTGCTTGTATTTCAAGCAGCAACGGTTTTAATGTGTGTGAAGGAGAGGGAGCAGATGGAGAGAAGGCAAAAAGAAAAGAAAAAGAAGCAGAATGCAGGAAAAGCAGCACAAAAGCTTTCAGAGAAAAGGAAAAATTAGAAAAAGGAAGAGGAAAGAACAGGAGAAATAAACATAGAAAGTGCCAAGAAAGCAGATCCATGAGAAACTGCTTCTGTGATGCAAATCAACTGTACGCATGATTTTGTCCCTCATTATAATTGATTGATTTTCATGACAGATGGTACAGAAACTGAGCACATCAAGTCTCTGTTTAATGCACATACTGATCTCAGAGAGGGTTGAGTGCACAATGTTGTCTACATCTGTACATTTATTCAACTGAACAAAATGCCATTAAAATTAACCAGTTACAATATTTTTAAAAGGCCACAGATCTGAATAAACAAGCCGGCTATGTGACCTAGAAGGTTGACCGGTAAAACCAGAAACCATGCTGATGGGGAATCCTTGATAACTGTAAAAGAAAAAGTGCTTTTCAAAATGGTCTGAATACATTAGATATATAAACAGTATTATGCAATCTAGTGATGAGTATTTCGGATTTGATATATTTAAGGTATACACATTTCAAAAGGTGGCAAAGTCAAGACAAAGCAGTTATTTTAATGTCTAAAGTCTTAGACAGACGAACATCCCAGGAAAGACAGAGGAGAACAGTGCCAAACACCACACTTGCTTTCACTACAAAAATCCATATCCAAAGATGGACAGTTCATTGACAGAAGGACCTTCAGGAGAAATTGTACCTAATTACAAATTCCAATGTAATCGTTCCTCACTTAAATCATCATACTATTTAAAACAAGATGCAAATATCTTTAAAAACACAAGAGACTGAAACATTGATTAATGGTCCCTGCAGAAGCAGTCAAGAAATGACCCATGTGGCATTTAGTGACGAGGTCCACAATAACTTTTGTTGTTGTTGTTGTTTAAAAAGAATAATAATAATTTCTGAAAATGTCATTTCAAACCTGTATGAGCTGCTTTTGTGGAACACAAAATCTGGAAATGTCCAAGACCAATAAATAAATACAAATAATTTGAATCTTTCATTGTTTACACAACATTTTGACATCAATCCCTTGGTGTGTTTATGTCCAGTCAGTAATAGAATCTTTTCAATGTATCAATTTTATGCAGTTCACAAAATCTGGAATGATTAATTTACCAATCAGATTCTTAAGTTCAACTTACTCAATGATTTGATTGCCACAGTTAACAGCCCACTAGAGAGAAGATTTATCAGAGCCTTGTATGGGGAGAAGACTGAAATTTAGCTTAATTTTTCTATCATATGGCTTCAAAAGACTTGCAAAATAATGCACGATTTGTATGGACCACTACATCCCTTTTTACAACTACGGTATTCAAAATTTCTTATTTTGTGGTCCACAAAATTTTGGAAAGACATAAGGGTGGGTAAAACAAACAATTCTTGAGGACTCTTGACAGCAGAAGGCTGCATGACAGGTACAAATGTCTGATGTTCGACCAGTTCAATGACTCTCTTTCATTCAAACCGGTTCTAGCTAACAGGATTACAACACAGAAACAATGAATGCCGCCAGCTGGTGCATGCAAGTACGTGAAAGCTAATAGCTAGCCCATGGTACCAGAAGGACACTAGCAAGAATGAGAAATGTGATTGCACTTGTGTGTTCTTAATGGATTTTGAGGCTGGTCTTCATGGAAACTTGGTTATTTAGTGTGGTTTCGTTCCAGGAGGGACATGGATCCATGCTACACTGTATATGGACTGCTTGAGGCAAACCGGGTTAATCATTAGCAGTGATTGAGCTTTCTTAATCTGTCTGAGGTAGGGAAATACAAAAAACATATACAAAATAGCAACAAAATCTCAGTAACTCTACATAACTGAATACAACACAGCAATGCATCCTCCTTACAGTGACTTCTCAGAAAATCAACCCTGTTTACCACCTATGAACCAAACTAGCACAAATGAATCATTGGGTACTACAGACTGCACTTAAGTGACCTCTCGGCTCATCAAGACACTGGCTTTAATGGCTGATTAAGCAGAAAGACAAATCAACTACCTATTAACAAAAAGGCCTTGCATGCATTTACAACATGCAGTCATGTGGTACTCAATCCCACAAAGAAATCTGTTGCATTACCAGCAAAGGACTAAAAACCCATGAAAAGAGGTGCCTATGGATGTGTGGAAAGCAAACGGTGAAGTTCAAAAATAAAAAAATAACATAAGCTACATAGTCCTATGTCAACACGCTTCACTATGCTCGTCGCATAATCTGCAAGTAAGCCTATTTGTCCTTGCGCAATAGTCATGTGACTGACTCCGCTGAATGTAGGTTATCCCCTCATGGTGTGGCCTTAGTCTGTTTGATTAAAAAAAAAAAAAAAAACTTCTGACTCCCTGGGCCGGGCTGATACACAGAATTTTTGGTATCAGATCGGTTCTGAAAAAAATGGTAACGGTGCATCCCCAATAACGATAGCATTACAGTTTAATGAAATTTCTGTGAAATGTTTTCAGCATCAAGTAATTGGTCTGTTTATTCTGAAAGAGAAATAGATACATGACATGGCATAACAGCCATTGAGATGGTAGCATGTTCCTTTAGCTCAAACAGTAGAGCATGGTGCTAGCAACAGTCGAGACACTATCCAACTACAATGATGTAGCAAAAGAGACTGATTGAAGAATTGTTGTGAAGGAGTTGATTTTTAATGTACAACAAGTAAAGCAAAATTAGCCAAAAGTGGAATTTCACTCAGCTATACAACTTTACATGCCAATGCCATCATCAATTATCAGATCTGCCTTGTAAAGAGGATTACTTTCCTTGTGTCCGAAATATTTGCTGGGTTTGAGAAACAAGGCACTTGGAAAACACGAAAAAATACTGGAAAGATGGTACAAAAAAAGCTAATAAATGTAAAACAAACAACAAAAGGATGTAGAAATTAAACAACGCCTTATCTTTGCCCTCCACTTGTCCAGTGTGTTCTTACCCGGAGGTTGGGATGGGTGAAAACAGGCCCAATCACTGACTGAGAAAGTGTGCGTATGGGTTTAAGGAAGTGACTCACTGCCGCTCAAGAAAAATACTTTGACATTTGAGTGTATTTAAACAAGGCTCAGCCCTTGGGAAGGAACGACTGGCTTGGTGTGTGTTAGAGAGAGTGCGGGCGTTTGTCCTTGTCTAACCAGGATGGTAATGATATTCAATATATGAACACATACCTTAATTATCAAGAAATTATTTTGTAACAAAAGCAACTGGAATGCTCTCAAAATTAAGAGAAGAAATCTACACTTACAAATGAACAGTTATGAACAACAGCCACTCAACTGATCGTTCAATAACTTTTGAACATCAAAGATAATTAACATGCGAGAACGCAATGGTTTCATGAAACAGCTTTACCCAGCAGCCTGCATCAGCACTTATCCTACATCAGAATGATGTACCATCATACTCATTACTCCATCTGGATTCGCATTATCGGAGGAATGATCAAGGTCGGTACTCACAGAGGAATGTAGCGTTGCTCGATGTCGACCCGAGCCAGTTCATCCTCCTCCACATCAGTTTCTCCTCCTGAGCTGCTTTCCGTGGCATCGGAATCGAACGCGCATTCGGCGGATCGCAGGTTGGTGGTGCAGCTCAGGGACAGTTGCTCTAACTCAGCCGGCATGGCTCTACTCTTCAGGAAACGTCTTAGTCCGTCCCTCTCCTGAGGGGTGAGCGAGTCATCGCCGTAACGGCCCCTCGGCCGCCTGGCATCCAGAGCACCCAGAGTGCTCTTTAGTAGTCCGCCCAACTGTTGTTGCACGTGCCGCTCCACCTGCTTGGCCTGCACCACCTGCAGCCGTTTGCGTAATCGCCGTAGCCGTGCCTCTATCTCCCCTTGTCTGCTCTGGCTGTGCTGAGTACGGTCGCTTAGCTCCACCCCAAAAACACCTAAAGGATCTTGGTGGGCAGCGAGCGAGAGCGCCAACGTATCTTCACTGTCTAGCGGTGGACAGTCCAAGGTTTTGTCTTCTGTGAAAGGTGCGATGGAGGTGGGAGATGTTGCAGGAGGTTCTCCATTACTGGGACAGTTCTGGGACTCAGCCGTTGGCGGCTGGTGCTGCTCCGCACCTTCTCGAAGAGGACCGTTACTTGTCAGTCCTCTGGTAGAATTGACAACTTCAGTCTGATTTGCCAAATCCTGCTCGACGGTATGTTGGCCACCATTTAAGGTCACTGCATTGTCTCGGTCAGTCGGTTTAGTCACTTTCTTTGCTATGCCGTTGACAGTGGCGCCTTGGACGGTGGGCAGCCCACACGGTCCACCTCCTCCAATGGCACTCATGATGCTCTTTGGCTGCTCCTCGCAGAGCTCTAAAGCCTGGTGCTTGCGTGGTATGAGGCTCGGCAGGATGCTGTGCGTCTGCAGTAGAACACCTTGCAGCTTCAGGGACTCTTTAGCTGAGGACACATCTGAACAGTGATATGAGGTAACGAGGGGCTTGCAGGGGCCGGCCCCGCGAGAGGGGCGCTCCTCCGAGGCCTTGCGCTTGACGGCGCCGTTACTGGACACGAGGATGTGGTTGCCGGTGCCGCTTCCCTCCACACCACTCGGGGAGAGGGTGGAGGAGGATGGAGCCAGTTTGAAGCGTATGCGGTGAGCTTCGGCCGGAGCGTCGGTCAGAGCGGGCGCCATTGCAGCCATGCAGTGCTGGGAGGGGGCGGGCGAGGGGGCCTCTCCCGGTGCCGAGGCCAGCTCCACACCACCCACCTACCACTGTGCCAGGGGGCAGCCTGAAGAAACAAGACACAAAGAAACACCACAAGTCAAATTTAGTGGTTCATCATGGATTGACTGAACACGAAACAGCAAACAAACAAACCACACTTCAAGTATAAAAGGAAAACATGCAAGGCACATAAGGATAATGAACACTACTCCCCTTTGGATTTCTGTAATGTGTATGTGCTACACTTAACGGTTAATTGTATTTTCAGTGTACTAATGAAATTAAACCGCAAGTGCAAGACTCCACTAAATTAAGCTGGTGGCTGACAGAGATGGGAAGCAAATATACATCTCACATTCATGATTCAAAGAAACTGGTTTTGATGGGGTAAAAAGGTTTAGAGTGGTTTGTTTAGTTATACAGCCATATATTCACAAGTCCAGTGGTTCTTAACCAAATTGGTTTTAGGAAAGTCAAAATTTTATATAGATAATAAACAGTATAAAACAAATAAGTAATAATAAAATCACTCTACTGATCTATCCATATTTATTCATATTTTTAGTAACATTAAATGGTTAACACTACATTTCAACAGAGGTGTTTGTGTTGAACAAAGACATTAGCACCTATTAATTTAAATAGTAGGAGAAAATTTTAATTGAGCTTTTTGCATGGTTTTTGTCTTCTAAGTTTAAAATCTTCATGTTAACACTGGCCTAGTGCTTCTGAACTTGTTTGTGCTTCAGGACCTGAATTTTACATTACAGCACAAAAATAAATAGGGTAAACTTACCTATTAAGCTCACGTACCCATTAAGCACACTTCCATGTTCGAGCTCAGATTATAAAAAGAAAAAATAATGTATTATCATACTTGATAGCTTCGTTAATTGATGTGTTTGTTACTATATACCTCCTGTAATTTCAAGTCAATCAGGACATTGCACACTGAGATGGGTCTCCATGTGTTCACACTGCCTGGCAGCCATTTTGAAAGCTTCTTAAAACTTAAAACTAGTCTTAAAACTTTCACCAAAAGAGGAGCTCCTTAAATGTGCATTTTTTAGATGTTTAAGCCTTTATTTTGGGTAAGTTTCACTACTTACTGTAAAATTAAGAGATTAATGTTCAGACTTTTGCATATTATAACCTAGAACTTGGATGTGGGAAATAATTACAGTTAGATCCAAAAGATAGTTTTAGCAACACAGCGCAGATGCTACAGAACACAGTTAGCTGACTAGCTGTATAAGATTGTGTGCTACGCTAATATATTACTTCACAGGCATTACTGGCTTGTACTTTTAAATCCATAATATTATACATTTACAGTTTATTGCTGGTCTGTGGTTTTACACTGCTGTAATTTTTAAAGACTTCATTTTATTTTAAAGTGAGCTTAAAGGGTACACTGTGTGACATCAATAAGAAAAAGTATAATTTCATAGATATTGTCAATAATAGTTGTTCATATTAAAATATGTATGAACTTAATACATGACCTAGATTATTTATTTAGCAAAATCTTGTCATTTTAACAAATATTACATGAAATTTATTACAAATGGTTGCTGCTCCCATTAAGCTCAGTGTGCTCTCTTTAAGCTCTTCTACATTGAACGTCTATATAAATACTTCATAAACAGACTTTACATATAAACTGATGGTTGTCACTAGGGCTGCACGATAAATTGCATGCGATATTTAATGCGCATCTTGTCAGAAAGCCGGTTCTGTAATCAGTGGTAAATCTCCATCACGTGCGTGCTTTCACATTGAGCA
>NW_015630576.1:1657926-1665470 GCF_001515625.1 Sinocyclocheilus rhinocerous
TGGAATCTGTCAACTCAAATCTGCAGACTGGCTCTGACCTTTGGCAGCTAGCATCCTCCAGATTGTAAATCGGTGGAAAATCAGGGCAAATATCATGTAATGTATTCCAGCCTTAAGAGATGATAGATAAGTTGACATCCATTTAATAAGAGGCTTCGTAATGAGGCTAGTTTCTGTGTTCATCCTCATTAATGAAATGTTTTATTGGTTTGTTTTGTTATTTGATTTTTGAATACGTGTTACTTAGCTGAACGTGACTAGTATAGATGTTGCAATGTGCTTAAATGACACTTCATTATGAATATATAACTGATCAATTTGAATGCCTTGTTGCTTGATTTTAGTGTTCTGTTTTTTTTTTTGTGATTGACTTTGTACCTTCAAAAAAAATTTTTCAATTATTCTTTAAAAAGTTTGTTTAAAATAAACAAGAATTTTTAATAAAACATGATGTGAGCTTATTGGGAACAGGGGTGTGCTTAAAGGGTACAAAAATGTTTACAAAAAATTACCCATTAAGCACAGCCAGACTTTTTGCATTTAATGATGTATATATATCTTAATCGAAATGCTTTTGTCATTTAAAATAAAATTAAATGCGAGAGATTAATTGTGTGAGAGATTAATATTTTATTTTAACATAACTTTTTGTACTGAAACCAATATCTTGTGCACTAAAAATGTCTCAATGTAGATTTTGGTGAGCTTAATAGGTACTTTTACCCTAAACATATATTCGTACCGAACCGTCACGGTACGGACATCTCAGTTCGGTGCATGAGGCCTTACATCGAATACAGGCAATTCACCCTCAATCCAGAAGTGGGCGCCTGCAGTAATGCAACGCTGTTTGATAACCGGCCGCAGAAGAACAGCAAATGCCATGAGTTGCGCACTTGAAAACAAAGCCCACTAGCCCGTGAGCATGTGCTGATTCTGAATGCGTCTCTCACTTGTGCACTCAACTGTTTGCGAAATGGAGCTTTGTACTCGTGTATCCAACCTCTCTCATTCAGCACAAATCCAAATATTGCATAATATTTCCATATTTGCGATGTATCCAAATGCGAAACTATTATTTATTATATAGGCTTTGTACTTCAGTCGCGTTCCAATGGTGACACAGAGGCTGCGTGCTGATGTTTGGCTCACTGTATTTTAATTTGATAAGTACCAACTGCGCTGTCAAGTTAGCAATGCTGGAACTGACATGTTTTGTGTGTGCGTGCGCCGGCGCGATCACTTCAAAGGTTTCCTTATACCAGCAGAATCAACTTAAAACACTTATTGTCTTATTAATAATGCATCACTGTAAAAGGTCTACTTTTATTTGTGTACACTAGTGTTGTCAAAAGACCCGGTATTTCGGTACCAAGTCGGTACTAAAAAAATTAAAACGGTACGGTACCAGGTTTTTTTAAGTACCGGTGGTACCAAGTACCCGGTTCTTGATGCGCTATCCGAAAGCTATCCTCTTCCAGTGTTGCCAAGTCCGCGGTCTGCTCGGTCACTGTGGCCGCGGGTTGTTTTTCATGTCCGCGGGTTGAAAAACGACCCTATTAATGTGATATTTAGCCCCTGGAATGCGAATTTTACCAGGGGAACCCTTATGTCATATCAGTCCGTCAGAAAAAGTTGTTTTTTTGTTTTTGTTTTTTTTTAGTTAGTTAGTTGTAATTTTTGGCTGAATATCTCTAGCAGGTTTTCAAAGCCCTTTAAAATTAAATATGAACACAGTTTGGATTAAATAAAAGTACAGTCAAATTTTATCTCCTGTATAGACTTTACTGTACAATGTTAGATCTAGTAACATCTTACAGTGAGTGAACAATATATTTTTAAAACATTCATTAATGTTTGTGAATGTTATTTAATACAAACACTTGATCATTCATGTTTGTTCATTGTGCATTAAATAATTTTAACAGATTGAACTTTGAAATTAACCCTATGAAAAATAATTGCCATATAACTATTGTTTATTGTTAGGTCATGTTATCTAACAAATAAAATCTTATTGTAAAGTGTTTTTAATACTACAGTTTCCATCTATTTGATATACACTTAATATATGTAATCTTATTTAAATTTATTATAAAAGCTGAGGTTTGTTATTTCCTGAAAAGTTATATTTTAGCTGGTGTCAATGATCTTATGTTGCATTTGGTCAGACTCAGCCCATTGCTTTACTTAAGTATATTATATTTTCCTTTTACAGCTGCAGACTGAGGAAGATCCTGAAACACACCAGCAAACCCTAAAACAGACAACAGTTTACAGATGTTTTTCAGTGGCAGCAGAACTATGACTAAACTTTTGGGTGAAACTTGTCTACTTTTTTCATAATTTTATTACTTGTGGAAAAACTTGAAACAATTTTAAATAAGTATAAAGAATGGCATGATATGCTTTTGTAAAATAAAGAAAACAAATAGGATGTCGCTTTCTGCCATTTGAGTTTCCTTTCTGTGAACAAATTAAGCATGTCACAAAAATGAACTGAAACTGAGCATATATAGGCTACGTTACGTGTCGCACTGTTTTTTCCCTTGTTTATCTGTTAACTAAAGCAAATATATTTCAAGTATTTATTTCTTGTATGTATATATATATGTACTGCAGATTTTATATATATATATAACAATATAATATTTAGAATTTTCACGTCTAGGTGGAAAAAATTGTAATTTGTACTACTGTCTGTTCAAAATAAATGAAAAGAAACCTAGCATAGCAGATTTTTTTTCATGTTGTACCAAAATTGTATCGAACCATGACCCCCGAACCGAGGTACATACCGAACCGTGACATCTGTGTACCGTTACACCCCTAATAAATAAAAATAATATGAAAACTATATAAAGTGTTATATAGATTTAAAAATACTTATACATTGTATTAATTATGTATTTATAAATTATTTTTTTATCAACAGCCTGATCAGTTAAAAGGACAATAAAAGTGCACCTATATTTAATATTCTCATGGGTTGTATTTTTTTTTATGATCACATAACCTGCCAATGCTGGAATCTCAGCTACTTGTAGATTCTACCAAGCAACAGTTGAATTTCGAAATACATTAAGAGTTTAACAGGACTTTGATGCCAACTATAAAAGATAATTAACCCAACTATGAATGATTATATGATTCGTTACATTTCATTATTTGCATCCAAACTGATGTACAACCCAATTATGGCACATGACCCACCCGTTGAGGACCACTGCACAACGGCTGTCAGTATCAATGACCAAAAGACAAAAAGACAAACAGAGCCAGACACAAGAAAAAAAGAAAGTTTCATATGGAGGCCAAGCAGATCGATATGAGCGCATTTCTTCATGGAGCAACTGCAAAACCCAGACCTTCAGATTTACTGTTCTGTGACATCAGGTAATGCTTATTCTCATTATTCTTAAAACAATGACAACAGACTGTGACGTTCGAAGTGATTATGAATGCAGGTAATAGTTGACAGCACCAATAACTAAATCCGGAACATAAACCAATTCATTCTGCGCTGTCAAAACCCTTTAGGTGTAACCCATTCTTATTAAATCTAACAAGCTGATGTGCCGTGCCTTAACGGATTTGGTGAACATTTTGAGAGTAGAGATACAAAATAAATTTGCAAAGAGACTTAGGTTCTTAAGACACATAAAAATGGAGTGGGGTGACTCACACTAAAGCAACAGGGCTCAAAGCTGAAATGTCACCTTGTACTGTGAGATGGCCATTACAATAAATTATACGTGAGAAAGAAAAGGTGGTTAAACTGCCTCCTCTCAAAATGAAAACAGCAACTTTGAAAAAAACAGTTAATCTAAAAATAGACATGCAGAAAATGACAAAACACCAGTCACTATTTTCCATGCAGTTACAAATAACTAAGCTTTTACACTTTAAAAAGGATGCATGAGAATAATGAAAAATTTAATGAAACATTCAAACGAGATTGGTGAAATAGAGCAACCGATTCACTGATGATAAATAATTATAGGAAGATAATTTTTGGATGAACGATTCCTTTAAGGCGCTAGCAAACTGGGTGGACAAAATTTTGAACATGTTATGTCAAGAACTGTGTGGGTGAATGGGAGTGCCTGTGAAATTAACATTTAATTTGTTAAGTCATTTTCCGTTTTTAGATGTTTTTTTTTTACTTTAATACAGGCTAGTTTCAATGTTTGGCTGACGTGTAAAGTAGAGAAACACATAATGGATGTTTACTTGGCATGTGTGTGTATAAAAACAACACCACAGCTATTGCGGAAGGATCATAATCCTGTGGTGGGGAAAAGAAAATCAGTTTTTATAATACTGAAGATGACAGGAGAAATTGAGTCCTATTGTTTCCACTACACTTAATTTTGCCTTTCCATTTCCTCACACAGCCTCACTAAATAGTGGCAAAACCGGAAAATAAAAACTTCATGTTTATATCCAGTGTGTGGACAGAGATAGATGAGAGGCAGATTTAGGGCTGCTCGATTATGGCAAAAATCATAATCACGATTATTTTGGTCAATATTGTAATCACGATTATTTTACACGATTATGAGTGGGCCATATGACCAAAACTTTATATGAGTGATTTATTTAAAGGTCACATATTTTACACCTTTCTGGAGTTTTATTTTAGGTTTTGATGTCCTTAAGAATATATATTTGCGGTATAAGTACCAAAAACCATCTCAATATATTTTTACAGCTCCTTTCTCAGGAGCTCTGCTGAGAACAGGTCGATTTTACAGCTACTTTATGCAGGCTGTGTGCATTTTACTGTGGACTGACTGTTTTGAAACTTATATGGAAGTTAAATAGCCCCCAGACCTCAGATATCGTGAAAAAAGCCAGGAAATTTCAGTTTTGACAATATGGGACCTTTAAAGATTTGACTTGTCACTTTAAGAGCTGCATGGATCCAATTTATTGTTACACAAGTATTTTCATTCTCAAATGTTTATGTTCATTTATTACATGACCAACGAGGGTTTACGTGAATAATTACTAAGCGCCACATTTTTACACATTTTTGTGTGTATTTGACCGTTTAGGCGCCATCTTGAGCTAAAAGATGACTTTACATGAGCGTGTTGTGTTCCGTCTTTGAGCGCATCACAGAAATCTTCCAGAGGAAGCGCAAGTTCTTTCACGCTTTTAAAAACAAATAAATCTAATCAACTTAAATAAATCAAGCACGTTTTGCAAAAGTCTCGTTACATGATTTTACTGATTTGCACGTGAAATTGGGCTTTTATGGAGGAACGAAAGCGAGCCGCTAGAAAGGGGGTGGAATGGGGCGCAATAATCGTTTTATCTCGATTAGTGTATTTCCATAATCGTTGGAGGCCAAAATCGAAATCGGAACCGTTTTTCGATTAATTGCACAGCCCTAGGCAGATTTAGGTTGGCAATTGAGCAATTGAAAAGGTAATATCTAGCTTTATTCATTCAGCTTCAATAATGAGACTTCCTACTAAAGTTCCTACTAATACTACTACTATTACTCACAGTATGTCTGGTGTGTATACTTAAAGCGTATAGGAAAAATTTAAAGAAAATTAAATGAATATTTTGCCATGTATCATGCTGTAACATTATGAACATATAATGCTTTTCTAGCAGAGATATGAGTGACTAAGAGATTCACTTCTCTTTAAGTTTTCCTCATTTTACGACACATTCGTGTTCAACTACACATCACAAAACGACTTCCTGTCATGTGGAACTAAACTGAAGTCTGGTATTGAACACCATGTGCCACCACTGACATGTCATGTCAATCAGACTGGTTGTACTGCAGCTCATGTGACCTTTACCAGTACAAGATAACTGATCTTCAGGCTATTCTTGGAACAAAAAAAATAATAAATAAACTGTCAGCCACACATCAGATTGTGTCAGAAAAGCATGAGACGGTCTTTGTGAACTCTGTGTGTGCATTCAAACCTCCCTGGGTGAGGTGAAGCCTTGTCACAAAGCCTTTTATCCATTATCTGTATTAAGGAACTACTAGTCAGAAC
Source organism: Sinocyclocheilus rhinocerous (assembly GCF_001515625.1). Taxonomy (NCBI): domain Eukaryota; kingdom Metazoa; phylum Chordata; class Actinopteri; order Cypriniformes; family Cyprinidae; genus Sinocyclocheilus; species Sinocyclocheilus rhinocerous. Next base: position 1,663,956 of record NW_015630576.1, read on the forward strand.
AACTCTGACCTTACTTACATTTTTCTTCAGAGCAGTGTTCCATGAAAACACTGGAACCACTCCTATAAGAGCAGCGATGTCCTACAAACAATGTGGTTGAACTTTTTTTTTTTTTAATAAATGGCATATGCCAACAAGCATCTTTAAATCAATTTGGTGGATACAATGCAGATAAATAAGATGTACACAAGCTTGCTGACTTTAAATGGAAAATGTGTGCACTATGCATTAACAAGGCCGATTAAGGCCTGACAAGGTCATCGATTCTGGAACTGACATTAAACAGAATGACTTCTGTTAACCAGACAATCAACATGTTTACATGCACAACAACATGCTAATAAACCATCAAAAATCTGCTTATTCTAAAACCCCCATTAAACAACCTGCTGAGATTTAAATGACTTGGGTTTATCTCCAGTACGGCTGCTCGATTATGACAAAAATCATAATCACGATTATTTTGGTCAATATTGCAATCACGATTATTTAAAACGATTAGTGGGCCATATGACCAAAACTTTATATGAAAGATTTATTTAAAGATAATGATATATATCAAATATCAAGGCTCCAGACTGCGACTAAAACGGTTGCATTTGCGACCAAAAATATGAATTTGCGAGTGAAGTTTTTGCTGAGGTCGCCACTGGCGACTATATATATTTACATGTTATAACTTAAAAATTTGCATGTGATGCCTTTTGTCCTGATTGTTTTGCGATCGCATCATTTGCCATGTTCACATATTAAACTGAGACGATGCACATCAAAGTTTTAGTGGAAAAAAGAGTTTCAAACAGTCCTCATCTCTGCAGCGCTGACACACACCTGATAAACAGCTCAGTTCGGCAGCGTGAGAGAGATCGAAATGACGGAGAAGTGCAAGTAAAAGTGTGGAAAAGCAGAGTCTATTTCGTGCACAACTTGAACAAACTACAACAGGTAAAGCTGTCAGCTGTGTGGATATTGGCAATATCGATAACAAACTTCTTATCAAGATCTTAGTCTATATGCTGTTCGGTTAATGCGTGAACTTCATATTATTTGAAGCACACTTGCTGTCCATTAATCGCAAAATGATTTGCTACTTTTTAATAAACAAAGTATCAGCTTTAAAATTATGCCAAATTCAAACAATAAATACAGTTTTGGCGATCTTTAATGCAGCGGCAAGTGAACCCATTATATCTTTCTCTTTACTACTGTAGTACATAATGAACATTATGTAAACGAGCGAAACGAGGCCGCTGAACGAGCGCGACACACAGCTCGAAAGCAGCGGAGCTTTTATTATGCCACAGTCGACCGCTTCCGCTCCTTCCGGTCGATTATGCTTGTAAACAAGCTCGCTGCGAGAAGTCTTAAAATGGACTAAAATCAGCAGACTAAACTGACCTAGCCAATTTCTCATGCTATCGCTATTTAATAGGGGTGGGGGAAAAAATCGATACAGCATAGTATCGCGATATTTTCCACGGCAATACTGTATCGATACACGGACGCCAAGTATCA
>NW_015630576.1:1665480-1666695 GCF_001515625.1 Sinocyclocheilus rhinocerous
ATCTTTTATTATACTATTTGGTAGAATAATAAAATCAATTTCTTTACAATCCACTAGATGGTGGTGTTGAGTTTTTTTCTGGTGAGGTCAGCTGGGTCACCTTCAGCATGCAGTAAGTTAGTAAAATAAAGAGGGCTGCATAGCGGAAAGTTATCAGGAAAGCCCCGTTCACGTTTAAATCAGATGTATGGACTTAGTTCTGATTTGTAAACAAGGAGGGGATGTAAATAGGGATGCACCGAAAATATAGGCTACATATAATTAGTGCTGTGTTCAAAATATCGATACGACGATGTATCGTCACAGAGATTTGAAGATACGAGTATCGATACAGCTGGCCCTGTATCAATATTGTGGCACGTGTGCAGCAGTGGACCGCGCTTAATTTGTTTATATATCGTAGAATATCGCAATACATTTAAAATCGCAATAATATTGTATCGTGACACAAGTATCGTGATAATATCGTATCGTGAGGCCTCTGGTGATTCCCACCCCTACTATTTAAGTCAAAGAAAATTTAGAAGTCTGTGTGTCTTGGAACACTTAATACAGAAGATGACTGAAACACACAAAATATAAACAAAGGCTCAATACAATGCGTATAAGAATAAAGAAAACAGTGTACATAATATGGTGTTCCTAACTTTAGACTCTTTCATTAAAACAGTGAAAACATTATAATAAACTGGCTTGTCCTTTTAAATAATTTTCATCTTTGAGATTCTAATCTTGACTCTCAAACTACAACCTATCACAAAGGAAGTTTTCAAACGACCTGCTTTGTGGACTGTGATAACCTCCCTCTCTCACACTCCCTGAAATGTGTGAAGGTCAAAAACATGTATTTCAATGACTCACGAGTGGTGGAGGGAAAGAAAAGCTTCCCTGGTGCCCAACTCTCACACAATCCAAGAATTTGCATTTGGACACTCATTTACAGACTACGGACTATTCTTAGACAGGTTGAGAATGTCATCATCAACTACTGACTCGTATTTTCCCAGGGGACACTTTTTATCCTGAGCACAGTGCAGTTGTGTAATTACAATTACCTAAAGCCACAACAACACTACCAACACTGATCACAGCACCAGTGCTAGCTTCTGAGAAAACGTAAGGTACTTACTAATTAATCCTATACCAGTTTTTCACAGGACATCTATTTGTTCTTTCTCTTTCTCTCTCTCTCTCTCTCTCTCTCTCTATATATAT
>NW_015630576.1:1666758-1694618 GCF_001515625.1 Sinocyclocheilus rhinocerous
TAAATAAGTGATAACCTTGTTCTTTTTTTGAACTAAAACAGGGATATTTCATTGCAAAATGATCATTCACATTCAACTGTGATTAAAACTCAAACACAATCAATACGTTCAATTAAATAAAAATGATTTCAAGCGGTTGTAATGTCTAGATGAAATTTCTCACAGTCTGGCCTGAGGAGGAAGTGTGTGAATGAGAGCTTATCTTTTTGACTGTGTAAAGGTAGGCGTGTATGAGAGAGCGCCTTTATTAAAAGCTTTAATAAAGCCTTTATTTAAAAAAAATGATGTACCACAGAGCAAAAAAATTAACAGTGAAAGTAACACGGTGCATCCCTACTTTAAACCCTAGGTTTGGACTAACCTTGGCTAACAACTTTTAACAACACTGACACAGCTGGTTTGAGAAACACAACAGCAGTGGACACTTGTTCTTTAAAGTGTAATTATTCTGTGTTATCATTCTCTTCAGAAGATCTACGTAAAAAAATAAATAAATAAAGAAAATCTTTGACTTAAGAGACAGAAGGGCAACTCAACATTCTCATGGAGTCTTGAAGTCTTCCATATGACTCAAGTATTCCCAGTAGGGCTGAACGATTAGTTGCATTTGCGATAATATCGCGATATGAAAAAACTCGATTTTTCAATTGCAGAGGCTGCGATTACACGGTCACGTGACACGCGAGAGTAAAGAGGTGTGTGCGACTTGAAGATCAGATCGGTGTATGACATCAAAGTACGGCGAGAGAAAGTATAAGGACAACAGCTCTACTGTACACTGGACGCGACAAAGCGACCGTTGCAAATCATTTTAACTTTGTGTCAGTACGTCATAAATAGAACAAGGCATCAGTTTACCGTTTCTACTGTATTTTGCCACTCGCGTCCGGTGTAGACACAGTGTTTAATGTCGTTGATGAGGAGGAAAGCCTGTGTGTGTCCTATGCCTTAGAGGACAGCATGAAACCCACAAAAAATAAATAAATAACAGAGAGAGAATAATAATAATAACAACAGTTATTCTCTCTATGCTATTTTTCAATGTTTCAAGTGATGCAGGTGTTTTTTTCCCTGTAGGTTTTTTTAATGAAAAAACACAGATTTTTCATAATGTTTAGTGAAATTATTTGGTAGTCTGAGGTGGAATGGAGATTCGGGAAAGGAGGGGGGTCAGATTTTTTTATAGGTTTAAAGGGTGGCGCGACCAAAAAAGTTCGAGAACCACTACATTACAAGTTAACAGACAGTGTTTAAAAAGTGCAGTGCACATGTTTACATATGTTTATTACAGTGACTTTGAATTACCTAAAGTAGTGTGGTAATGCAACAGATTTGTTTTTATATTTCTGCAATCTACTTTGTGTGATTTGTTACTGAATTCATATTAATGTTTACACCAGGCTTATTTGTCAGTGCTTTATGTTGTCATAATTATTACATGCTTACAAGGTTGGAAGTTCAACAAATCAGTCAATATACTGTGATTGTAGTTGTTAAATAAAAATGTCATTCATATCAATTCATGCATCACCTAATTTCATCGTAACATATAGGCCTGGCCTACAGAAAAGAACATTTATGTTTAATCTATCTAATAGTGTGTTGGTCATACTATACAATGATTTATAGCTTGTCTTTGTTGAATAATACAGAACATAAAGAGCTTTAAAAAATAATTGCATATTAAATCGCAATCGCAATATTGGTAAAAAAAAACAAAAATCGCAATTAGATTATTTTCCAAAATCGTTCGGCCCTAATTCCCAGCTGGGTGAATTTACTTACAGAAGCCCTTAAAGACTGAAATCAGAAAGCATTTCATTTAAAAAGACTTAAAGCAAATAACTTTCACCCACAAAAAAAGGCCTGTTGTTTGTAATACAGATACACTCGCCCTTGTAATAGATAATTCATGTTAATTGGACTTAAATGACAACCATCTCTGGGTGCAGGCCACCATGTCAGGTTATTTTTCCCAAACACATTAAACAGGTGGTCCTGTCTCACAATCTAACGGACTCCTCTCTGCTCCCAGGCAAATGGTCCGGTGGATGTCTCCAGCCCTGGCCTTGAACTTTCCAGAACATCCTTGATGTCTCCAGACACTGCTTGTCAGCAGCTTGCACTTTCTTTCACTTTTCATTTTTAACCTCCCAGAGAGAAAAGTCTTGCCAAACTAATCCCCTGCCAAAAAGAACAGAGTTCACTTAACAGATACAAGTTAAGAGCTAAGACTTTTAAGTTTAAAATAAAACCAGGCCTTGGGGTTTGGAGGTCAGACAAAAAGCAGGTACTGTAGGTGACATTGATTTATACTTCAAACTGACATTGATTGTGTAATTATTACACAGAGTAGTATGGGTATCAATACTCAAATGGATCATAACAGGATTAAAGAAAGATTGATTTAAATGCCTCAAAGAAATAATTCAATTATCTTTCAAATTCACTCCGACAGCCTTCAACAACATGGGAGCCAAAAATAACAATTCCATGCAGCTCAACAGCTGAGATCTGCAGCGACCCACACAAAATTTATATCAAGAAAGTAACAGACAAATTAAAAAACAATATACTAGAGTGTCAACATGACTTTAAGGTCACATTGCTCTACCTAGAGCTCATTTCTTGCCCTTAAAATCACAGGGGGAAAAATCAAAATTTCCAAATGACTGCACCGCCTTGAAAAAATTAAGGCACTTAGTCAATGGTATTGAGGTGTTACATAACAGCTCTTCCTGTGAGGAGGGGATGTAGGACAATGATAAATCTGGATGGAACGAAAAGAAAGTACACAACAGCTCATAATCATATGCCGACCCTTACAGACTCTTAAAATATCCCACAGACAGACCTTAACAATTCAACACATGTGCTGTGTACAAGAGAGCAAGTTTAATATGGAGAAAAACATCTCAAACAGATTGATGTTCCAGTACAGAACACAAAGGACCTCAAAACCAGGAAATAAGAGAGCGAACGGAAAACAAACAGCATGAGAGAGAGACACATGACATTTCCCATTTTGGATCAATACAGTATCTATATATTGGGTGGGCGGGGGGCGGGGGGTGGGGTTGGGTCTAGCAAGGCTTTGTTTCAACCATGTTTTAACCCCATCTAGGGGAAAAACAAAAGGTTTCAGAGAAACAAATAGGCCTCCATTTAATAAATAACAGTCGATGTCTTGTGGGACAGACAATATGTAATGTATCTGAACGTCCTATAAAGGGCAAAACAGATCAAGGTTCAAAAGTCAAATTTGCCACGAAAGACATATAGCAATAAAATCGCGTCATTAATCAGGAACAAAACATCACGGATGTCTCTTTAAACCATAAACATCACGTACACATGCGGAACGGAACCTGTTATATTTGAGAGCTGAGATCAAGTGAGTGCTGCGAAAAATATGTAACGTAACACATTATATAATGGAAAAGTACAGCGCGTTACACTAACCACAGGTTGAGCAGGTTAATGTTCTATTACACTTAAAGCCCTCTGCTGTCCACAACCAGGCAAGATACTGAGCTTAATGTAAATACACCCGCAGATTATACGGAAAACAAGGGTTAGGGCGATTTTAAGGCCATAAAAAAACGTTGGCTGCGTTTCAAAAGCTGGCGTGATGCGTGCGAAAACAGCATTTTTGTACATTATTACGATCGTTTCGAGACGCAGCCTAATGTTGCGCGGCGCGAGGAGGTTCTAATAAAAATTCTCTCGCGACGTCAATCCGGTTCGGCGGGGCGAAGACACAACGAGGAGGGGAAAAACAACCAAATATTATGTAATGCAGCTAGTTATATGCAGCTAGTTACACCTAACATAATTCCCCGTGTCCAGGCTTAATGCAAAAGTTGTAACTGTTTACCACCCGATTGCATCATTTTTTTGCACATACATGCGTATATTTCGTACTGAACAGATATCGGAAATCAATTTGTGACTTATTTTCTTTAGAAGATATTAGAATAACATTTATTCTCATATTTTTTTTAGCCCCAATGTTGAGTCTTAAAGGGCCAGCTCGCGTTGACTGTATTACAATTAATCTGTATGACTGGAAATCCATGTAACGCAAAGGCCTGGGACAACATCCAGTAACTGAGATAGTAATGCATACGATTCGCACCAGCACAAGCGAAAGCCTACTGATCTAGATGCAGCAGACATATACTGCGCACCCACCCCGTGCTCTCACACACACTCATACTGCACGCGTTTAACCTACTAAATGTAAATAGCAAGGCTTTGTTTCAACCATGTTTTAACCCCATCTAGGGGAAAAACAAAAGGTTTCAGAGAAACAAATAGGCCTCCATTTAATAAATAACAGTCGATGTCTTGTGGGACAGACAATATGTAATGTATCTGAACGTCCTATAAAGGGCAAAACAGATCAAGGTTCAAAAGTCAAATTTGCCACGAAAGACATATAGCAATAAAATCGCGTCATTAATCAGGAACAAAACATCACGGATGTCTCTTTAAACCATAAACATCACGTACACATGCGGAACGGAACCTGTTATATTTGAGAGCTGAGATCAAGTGAGTGCTGCGAAAAATATGTAACGTAACACATTATATAATGGAAAAGTACAGCGCGTTACACTAACCACAGGTTGTGCAGGTTAATGTTCTATTACACATAAAGCCCTCTGCTGTCCATAACCAGGCAAAATACTGAGCTAAATATAAATAAACCCCCAGATTATACGGAAAATAAGGGTTAGGGCGAGTTTAAGGCCATGAAGAATCGCTGGCAGCGTTTCAAAAACTGGCGTGATGCCTACTAAAACGGCATTTTTGTACGTTATTAGGAACGTATCGAGACGCAGACGAATGTTGCGCGGCGTAAAGGGTTCTAATAAGAATGCTTTTGCGACGTCAGTCCGGTTCGGCGGTGCGAGGACAGAACCGGAGGGAAAAAAGAGGGGGAAAACAACCAAATATTATGTAATGCAGCTAGTTATATGCAGCTAGTTACACCTAACATAATTCCCCGTGTCCAGGCTTAATGCAAAAGTTGTAACTGTTTACCACCCGATTGCATCATTTTTTTGCACATACATGCGTATATTTCGTACTGAACAGATATCGGAAATCAATTTGTGACTTATTTTCTTTAGAAGATATTAGAATAACATTTATTCTCATATTTTTTTAGCCCCAATGTTGAGTCTTAAAGGGCCAGCTCGCGTTGACTGTATTACAATTAATCTGTATGACTGGAAATCCATGTAACGCAAAGGCCTGGGACAACATCCAGTAACTGAGATAGTAATGCATACGATTCGCACCAGCACAAGCGAAAGCCTACTGATCTAGATGCAGCAGACATATACTGCGCACCCACCCAGCGCTCACACACGCGTACACTGCATGCGTTTAACCTAACGTTACTCAATGTAAAGCGTGAACGAACTCGTGTCGCGCTTGATTACCAACTACGCGCTTTCGTAATACTGACACGTATAATTACGTCTGGCTGATTTTGCAACCTTGATGGTCTGACTTTCAACGCCGCCTACTTCACGGGTTTAACAAGAACAAACGTTGGAAAATAACTACGGAGAGCGAAAAGCGTCCGCATTTGTAGAGTTAACGTGCCCTCGACGTGCACCGTTTCACCGCGCGTCGATTTAAGTGCATAAATGCGCTAAAAACGTCTCGAGTTGCCTCACGCTAGCGAGTTTTAAACTAACAAAGAGAAAAGGAGGAACCTACCACGTGATGAGGAGCCGATTCCGGGGGAAATGTATGTAATAAATCCCCACGCTTAAGAAATATAGCAGTAATAACTGACAGGCAGAAGCAATTATCCAGATGCAGATTCCGCTGTTGCACGTTCAGGTGGAAAAATCCCGGGCCTCTCGCGCGCTCCGGTGCTCGGTAACCCCCTCCTTTTCCTCCTCCCACTCCTCCGGGCTGCGTTTAGGAATCACGAAATGGGCGAAAGAAACGGGGGCAGTCGAGCTATAGGAGCCTAGTCGGCTGTTTTTCAATCGTCCCCGACAAAAGCCGCGCAAAAGCAGTGAAATGTATCCCTTTTCCGGTCGTTCTTTGAGCGCAGTCCCTTCTCTCCTTCTCCGGAAGGTCTTCGTGCTCGATGTCGGCTGAGAAAACCCCGCTTTTGTCCGTTTTTTATTGTTGTCGTTCGAGGGGAAAGCGACGAGCTCGGAAAATGGCGGCTCGTTCCTCTCTCGGATCGCGAGTCTGACAAACAGAAAGAAGCGGAGCGGCGCAGTGGCTGGCGGGAGAGAGACGCGCTGCTCGGACTGGCCGCTAGAGGCGCTAAGCTTCCTGTCATAATGCGTCAAGACAATAGGGGGCGCCACGGTGAGGCGAAAATTTACTCTAGCACCAAAATATTCTATTGAAATGGTCGTATTTAGTCGAAAACGGTCAAAATATTAATTTGCCCATAGTTAAAATGTTTAATCCTTAACAAAGTAGCATAGCATGACACAGTATAACATAAAGATGAAATGAACACCATAAATAGTACCTAGAGCCCTGCCCAGTGTTGAATGTTTCTAGAAAGAAGCTCTAAAATAAATGTTGTGCCAGTAGAGGGAACTCAAGGGTCTCTAAAATGACTAAGAGACAGGAAGTGTTCGAGAAAAACATTCTAAATGAAGTACAATATGACCTAAAAACACTAAAGAAATCAGATGACACTGCACTGAATAGCTATGCATTAAAATAAATGTTATTCTTGAACCCTGCATGTAAACTGAACTAAAATGCAAGAATTGTAGTGATAGTAGTTATAATCAGGCACAAAGACAAAAAAATGGCAAAAAGTGAATAATTAAATGTGGAATTAAAAGGTAACGGAGTACATTTCTATCTTAAAACTCTGTGGCTAAGGCAGCTTTTATCATAGTAGGTTAGAAATTATGAAACCTAGTTAAGCTTCCTGTTTCTAGAGGCCCTCATAAACAAAAAGACAGCACCATCTACTGTTTAAAAAGGGAATATTTTTAACTAGCTTTCAGTGGCAATTGTTATTTAGCTGACCATTTTTGTCTGCTTATTCTAATAACTTTAAGTATGCATACTGCAAGTACATTCCCCTAAAATAGTACACGTGAATGTATTAAAACAGATGGAAATACACATATGACTTAAAAGAGTGTCAGACCTTAGAAATGACTGGGTTCCGTTTAATCCGATGGTTTACTGGAACCTCCATTATTAATCCAAATGTAATTTGTAAACTCCAAAACGAACAAGGCAGTGGTTCAACCTGCAGTCTGTATAAAAAAAAAAAATAAAAATAAAAAAAACGACTGTTAGCATTTACATGCATACATAAATTGTTAGATACATTTTTAAATATTAAGTCTGAATTACATAAATTAACTTTGGCCAGGTGTTTTACACTTTAATCCCTCTCAAAATTGTTTAAACGTTATATTTTAAGGTTTAAATATCAAACCTAAATATTCGTTACATAAAATAGAGCTAACGTTACTGTAAACATGTCGTTAGTCTGCCACTATCAGATCTTGGGAAAACAATAAAAAGAGATTTTAAACGCATTTACGTAAGTAAGTTAAGCTTAATAGATCATTAAAATGTAAATAAATGAAGGGGGGGAAAGACTAACAAAAAAGTCAAATCCAAAACAAACAGCGCTTTAGCAACTGCGCTTCCGAAGGCAGATGATGGAGTTACGGACTGTGTTTCAAAAGCAAACAAGCCGCCTACCTAGACAGCATTTCTGACGGCACACGCGCGTTCCAAATGCTGTCTAAATAGGCAGCTCACTAGGTTTTTAAACACAACCACATACAATCAATTCCAATGTAACTTCGTGTAGAACTTACACTATACGTAACTTGTATAGAAAACAAATAATGGATATTATGAATACGAATATTACATCATCTATTAATTAGATAAGTTCTTTAAATAAAGTACAATATTAATTTCATTTACTCATAGGCCCGTTGACTGTAGGTTTAGCATGCTAACATCATCAGCTGATAGTCTCTGCTGTATTATAGCCTTTCTTTCATCCCCACTCACATCTTGAAGACGAATTCACAGGGTCAGTTTTTAGCGGACATTTTCAACTGTAACTACAGGAAACATGTCAATTTTAGAGTTGTTTTAATTTTATCTGGTGGTTAATTCTGACAGACCGAGAGATTTTTTGTACCCAAACAATTTTTGGCCTGTTGACTGCAATCTCCGGGATGAAATTACTTTGTCATAATGTCTACCGCTCACTGAATGAGAGGAAAAATAAAACACCGTTTTCTTCTAGATCTTATTCAACATTTTACGTTGAAAGCAGTATTTTGCCCATACGAAAATAGCAAAAATAAGTATATTTTAAATGACAGAGTACAGAATTCACGTTCACTTACCTGCACAGATCAACCAGACTTGAGCCGGAAGTACCGCCTCATTTCAACCTGTGATTGGTCAGTGGGCGGAAAGGCGGCCGCTGATTGGCTGGTTTTTATGTTTTTAGCAAGAGATGGGCTTACGAGTGAAAGTAAAAAACTGTAACTTTGCTAAAGAGTTGATTTTTGTTAGATGTTATTGACTGTTTAATACATATGTACCAAACACACGGTCACGGCTGAACTTAAATTAGGCCTAACATAAAGCTTAATATCGCCGTATCATTGTTAGCTGTTGTCAGTCTCCCAAACGATTTTGTAAATGTCAACGTTTATCTATGGAAATAAATTATTATTATTAGACATTCATAATCACGTTACAAGTGCTGAAACCTTTAATTGTCCACTGAAGCAAGATCGCATTTTATATTTCACGTATTATATTTCACATTAGTATCAATAACTAGCAATCATGGCATTTTCGTGTAAACCGTGGTAATTTTACAAACCTATGAACATTCAAAGATAGTGTTTAAGAAGAAACCAAAGTGTGGATCAACGTACTAGGCTTCGCATTTCCCTTCAATGACCACATCAGGACTTTCAGTCAAAGTTGTTTATTCTATTACTTTTAATTCCTTAAAATGTACAATACGAAGCATTTAGCAGAGATCAAAAACATTTTATAATAATAAACATGTTCTGGTAAAATAAAATCCATGAAAGACACTTTGTGCAGATTTTCTATGTTCATCAGTATTGTCCTCAACAGCACCAACATTTCAGAAAATTGTCTCAAGAAGTCTGACCACTGGTCACTGTGCCATACAATAGTGTTGTTAATTTGGACACTGTGGTCTGGTTTCCTAAACACAGATGAAAGGGTGTCAAGGAACCACCCCACCTATACGCTTATAATTTAATCAACAATGCTCTAATCAATGTCTTGCAGCTGGGCAAAAAACATGGATTTGGATGTTTTGAAGGTAGATAAGAGCGGAACAGATGAGTGTGAGAGTGACACATTTTTCCGATTAAGACAACATTTTTTTTTTTAAACATAAGTGCTTCTTGAGCATCAGTCACACACACAAGTTTTAAAATCTGGTGGAAAAAGATCGGCATCATCCAGAACTGGTACTTTCTAGTTAACGTTCAAAAACATTGTTCTTCTAAACAGATGGTAATCTGATAGAAGATATGCAGTTTACGTTGAAAATCATGCCAAACGCTTTTTTGATGTGGACAGAAAGTGCTTTTTTTCTCCCAGCAAATACGTTCCATGATGAAAAAGGGAGGGGAGAGGAATCAAAGGACTACCAACTCTTACACAGGTCTTTATTCAGAGTAAATGCCGATAAAATAACATAAAAGGCCTAAGCATTAAGACAGGAACATCCATGAATGTCTGTGGCTCTTTTTTGAGTCTTCAACTGACAATTAACTTGTTGAGAAGACAGTGGAGTCATTGGCAAATCTGGGCAATTTGAGCTCAGGCAGAACTTGAATTCTGTCTGCGATAAGGGACGCCTGCCAGTGACGATGAGGGATGAGACAGGACCAGAAGATCAGACCGATGAGAGACCTCTATGGCATGATGACGAGGCGGTGGAAAAAGGCAAGAACGAATGATGAAAATAAAACGACAAATGAGGAGGTACTGTTATTAGCAGCAGTTTGTTTTCCTTTTTTTCTTCTTCCTCCTTTTTCCAGAGCTGAAGTCTTCAAGTAGGCCCCAAATTGGCATTGTTTCAAAGTCCAGAGTGGTGTCGGGGGCTACAGAACCTCATCGCTCTCCGTGGTGTGGAGCTGCGTGTCATCAGCGTCCGTCATACTGCTCTCCTGTGACTCCTCCACCTCCGCTGCTGAGAGCAACGAACAACATTACATAGTGCACACAGGGCCACTTAAATGGCTCACTGCGTAGTAGACTTACTTGAGTAGTAGGGATAGTCATCAGGAGTGACAGGTTCGTCATCATCTGGGAGGTATCGCTTATCTATGGCCTCTTTGATCTGATTATTGGCCCCTTTAGGGTCCAAGTCCATGGCCCAAGAGAAGTTCATTAGCGCCAGATGAGTCTGGCCAAGCTTCTTATAGACCTATATAGATGATGAATATTTTTTAGTAAAAGATATATTTGATTAAAAAAAAAATACACAGAAGTATACAACTGAGTTGTAGGAGTACCTTTCCTATTAAGAAGTAAACAAGGGACTCTTTGGGCACTATTTGTTTCAGCTCTTCAAGCTCCTGCAGAGCCCATTTGTTTTGGAAAACAGGTTTGTTTTTTGTTTTTTTGCAGTGCAAGCAACATTTAATGCCACGACTTTAAGACTTTCTGCTGCAATTTAAGACCTTTTGATGCCTTAATTTGTGAAAGAACGAGTGAATGCTGAATCTTGACTGCTTAATGTCATGATACAAGTTGGGGAGTACCTTGTACTTTTCATTGGCAAAGAGAATAGAGGCCCTATGGAATTTGCATAGCGGGTTCTTGGGGTCGATGCTAATGGCTCTGTTGAGGGTCTCCAGTGCATGGTCTGATTTCTTCAAAGCATGTTGAACCTGAAAGCTGCCTGTAAAGAATAAATTAGTTCAATTTCAAAAAGATGGTTTCTGAAGGTAAATTTAAGACTTTTTAGACCAAGTAAAGAAAATTCAAGGAATACATTTATTGGAAGACATCAATATGGTGTCTAAATGTAAATGTTTTGCATTAGCAATGCTTCAAAGTTGCTTCAAACAGATCTCAGAAAAAAAAAAAGCTTATGGCTTGAATACCTCTGCTCCAAACCACCAGAATATGAAAATATTTTTACCTTTTGATCATACTGCAAAAAGTGATGTTCTTCCTCTGTATTTTTGTCTTGTTTTCCAGTACAAATATCCAAACATTCTTAAATTTGTTTGTTTTAAGCATAAATGTATTAAAATTTTGTTGTTTTTTTAATTTGCATCTCAATCTCAAGTAAATGTATCTAAATGTACACTCACTGGCCACTTTATTAGGTACACCTTGCTAGTACCGCATGGAGCACATGAGAAAGGATATGAAGATGCAGCAATGCAACAATTCAAGCATCAAAAATTCGAACAGTCGGCACCATGTCTTTCACCTATTTATGTATAATAAACAAGTACAGGTATGCTAGTCTGGCATTAACAAATTCAAAATAAATAAGGTCATGCAACAATCTTGCACTATTATTTCCCAAAGAAATGAGTGTGTGGGCTGCTTTACTTTAGATTAGCATTATTTTCTCTGCATTAGATTTACTCACCACTCCAATATGACAAAGCAGCACAGAGCTCTGAGGATTGATGCTCAAAGCCTTCTTGAAATGAATCTCGGCTAGGTTAAATTTCTCCTGCTTGTAGTAAATCATTCCCAAGCCGTACCTAAAAGACAGAAACACTGAGCCTTTTAACTAAAAATGACAAGTGGTTTTCATAATTGAAACTAACAATGACAATATAAAATGAACAGTTTTATTTTTTCACATTTCTGGTTTCATTTAAAGTAGTGTCTCATTTCCAAAGCCAAAGAGTAGAGTCTGAACCGTACCAGGCATTGTAGTGACGTTTATTGAGGCGTATAGCATTGCGGAAGCAGCCCAGGGCTTTCTCCAGCTCCTCTGTGAGAACTAGTTCATGCCCTAATAGTGTGTATGCGTATGCAAAGCTGGGGTCCACCTGGATGGCCCTTGTGAAGAACTTAATGGCTATGTCATGTTCCCGCTGTAAGCTGAAACAGTTACCAGCTACACACCAGGGCTGTACACAGAGAGAGGAAGAAATAAACCATAAGTAAAAGCATTCAAGATCTGCAAACCCTGCTCATTTGCTATATTACTCCGAGAGAGGTACCTCTGGTGAGTTTTTGTCCATGTCAGTGAGATCTTTAGATAGGGCGGAAAGCGCCACATCCTTTTGTAAATGCCAGAGTGTTGTGGAATAGATCTCCATACCTTCCACTCGATAGCTCTCAATACGCCGGACTTCTGAGAAAATCCTCTCCGCCTGGTTAAACGGACACAAAAATTCAGTCTTGATTATCTTTTCTGCAATTCACTGTTTGAATCATTTTTTTGTCTCCATTTTCTACCATTGATAAATTCCTGCTAATTTCAACAAGCCCGACTCACCTGCATGTATTCAGCCAATTCAAAGTGAGCTCGTCCGATCTGACCCAGCACCCAGCCTGTGTTGTAGTGGTGTGAAGGCAGCTGACTCAAGATGTTAATGGCTTCTCTGCAGTTGTAAGAGCAGAGAGCAAGATAGCCCCTCCCAATATCCCGCATCAACGTCATCAGCCCATCTGAATAAAACAGAGGAAACAAATTCAAGTTTAGGTGGAGTTACATTTTCAAAATGCATCATATTTAATAATCCTAATAATAGGATTCACTTTCTTTTTAACAAATGTTATAATTTGTTTATAGTTCTTTGAAGTCAACATGAAACGGAAGTTGTGATAGTGTTTTCTTCTCTATTGTAACATCTAAGAGATATTTTGATTAAAGATTATGAGGGCACATGAATAAAAAAAAATGAGTGCACATAATAAAATGTATTATTTATATTATTATAATTAGTTAATTAAAATATATTATTATAATTAAAATATAAATACTGCAATATTTCATAAAAAAAAAAAGAATTGTTTTGATTGCATTTGATTAGATTTTATTCCTTAAATACATCTTAAAAAGACAACAAATCTCAAATACCTGCAGCAGCCTTTTGTAGATTAAAAGCCTGGAACTGCGGTGAGCTGATGTTGCCTTTTCCTTCTGATATGGAAGAATCAAGCTTGAGGATCTCGATGCTTTCATTCAGGTTAGATGGGGTGATTCCTCCCTTACCCGTTTTCGTTTTGGTCTTTCGGTTAGGAATCTTGGTTGGGAACTTCATTTTCAGCTTCTTGCTGTTCTCCTGTTCAATTCCATCATAAAGAGTGTTGATAACACTTCCTCTAAAGAGTGGCTGAGGATTTTCAGGAGTGTATGCATAAACTTGTACGTGTGAAAGACAGTACCTTGGCAGTGGAGCTGGCACTGGTGAAGAGTCTTGAGCTCCGCCGTGGCTGCACATTTGGGGGAGCAGCAATTGTTGGGCTCAGCACTTGCGGTGTAGTACTACAAAGCAGAAAGAGATGTCATCAGAAGCCATTATCATCAGTTGCCTGTAGAAAAGTGTGGTGACATGTACCTGGTTTGTGGGGCAGTGGTCTGAGTTTGGTTGAAAGGGTTTGGAATGACCTCTCTGCTGTTTCCACTCTGTGCAAACACTGACTTCGTCCCCACTTGGCTGATTCTACTGACGGCCTGAAATGGCAAAAACTATTGTTTTAAAAGACATCATTTAAAATTTACAGTTTGATTATATAAAGACTATTTTTGTCTAGTAAAACATTTTTTAATAAACCTTACATAAATAAAATTTTGAAGATTTGATTTGGACAGTTTGTATTATAAATAGAACACAGAGAGGTTTTTCACACTCTTTTTTGAATAAGAGTTCAATGTACTACTAGGCTTGCCGCGATAGACGGTGTTGACGGTGATACCGGTGTTAAGCCGCAACACCGGTTACGTCACTTGCCCACCGCGTCACCGACCCCCACCGTCGTTTTGATTTTTAAGTTATTTGTTAATTTATATTAGGCATAGCCTGCCCTATAGCATGGTGTATTTTTATTTGTTTTGTTAATAAAAGTTACGCCGAACTGCCGCTAATTCAAAAGTGAAAGTAAAATGAGCACGATGCTTTTAAGCTATTTAAAAGCGAAGGAAATCGAGGAAAAGAGGGACAATTCAAACGAACTAAAAACGAACAATTGCTTTACTCCGAATTGCCGCTATTTTAAAGTGAAAGTAAAATGGGCACACCGCTTTTACAAGCTATTTAAAAGCGAAGGAAAGCTAGGAAAAGAGGGAACGCCCCGCCCCCACGGTGATACCGGTATTACCGGTGTTGTCACACGCCGATTAACCGGTGGGAAAATTTCCTCACCGACACAACCCTATGTACTACAGTGAAATTAGTGCAGCAGAGAGCTAGTAAACTTCACAATTAATTACAAAGAAACATAACATGTGGAATTAAATGTTAAGACTAACTAACCCAGACAATTTAAAGAAAAAAGCTGCAAAATCACATTTACATACAAAGTACACATTAATACAATTTTTGTATCAGAAACCTGTCCCATTCTTCTAAAATTAACTGGGTTGGCCAAACAAAGACTTAACGTTACAGTAATACAAACAGGTGTACAAAAAGGGTGTAAAAACTAAACTACATTACTCTTTTTTTTCTAGTGAAATAAACCTCGACTAATGTTACAAGATTTTAAGGAAAAAACACAATTATACAAAAGCGTAGATCACAGCCCCTGAAAAATTCAAATCCCATGGAAGTACTTTAATTGCAAGCTGCTAGAAATAAAGGCGGCTTACCTTCTTCGGAGGGCCAGGCGGAGGAGGAGGTTCCATCCCACTTCCACTGTGACTGTAATTTTGCAAGTATGTTGGGTCTCCCGGGCTTGGCTCCAGAGGCAAAATTCCAAAACTACACAATTTTAAACGGATAGATTACTAGAATGAAAACATAAGAGCCAAATCATCACATCCATAATTTGAATCAATAAAAAAGTACTTGGGATTACATTAAGAAAGCCTCATGCACAGTTAAGTGTGAGGTGAGACGGCCTTAGTGATCTATGGTCATTACCTCGGTGTGAGGGGGCTAAGTGTGGCCATGCCCCCCAGCAGACATCGGCCACTCTTGGGTTTGTTTTGCATTTGTTTGGATAATAGTGAGCCACCGGTGCCCAGTGGCACAGAGTCTGGCGATATGACGGAGGAGTCGATGTAGGACACAGAGGAGTCCGTATTCAGGGAGTACTTTGAGTTAGAAGATTCTAGATTGAGCCGGTTTAGCTCCTTTAGAGAGAGAAGAAAGACAATGCCAAGATATGATGTAGAAGACAATCCAAATTCACAACGTCTAATATGTCCCCAAACAATACCTCATATACTTCATGCACATACATATCTCCCTATAAAACACAACAAAATGCATGAAAAACCACAGGAAAGACATACCAAAGTGTCCTGTGGGGTCTCCATTAGGACGGTGTCGACCTGCCGGTGTCCCATGTTGTTACTAGGTGTGTGTGCAGGGCTGATGGGAGGAGGGGGTACGACTCCTCCACTGCCTCCACTGAAATTCTGCAAGGAGGTCAATCTAAAGATCTGCTCTGGATCCGGTCGCTCTCCTGTTGCACAGAGAGCAGAGTTTAAAATCACATTATCAGGCATCCTCTCCTCAGGGAGTCTTGTAACTGCACAGCTTGGATGAGGTTCTTATGATGACCCTAATTAATAACGAGAAAGGAACTCACCGATTTGACAAAGAGACTCAAATGGAGACCATAAGAAAGGGTTCTCGCTCATGCTTTTTTGGTAACATTCAGCTCCTTTTGCTATCCGATCTGTTTTGCTGCAGGGATAACGAAAGGAGCATGATCATCAAAATTTTAGCCACTGGAAATGTTTCATAAAATGCATTTTTGGTTTTCCACAACTTCAAAATCCAACAACAATCTTAGACAAGGAAAACAGACGATTTTACTGGATTTAATGTAAATAACAATGGATCATTGGCTGAAGGAAAATGTCACATTTACAGTTGTCAAGAAACACAGATTCTCTGTGTTTTGAGAGAGTCATGAAGAAACCCAAAGGAACAGTGAGAACAATAAAACAAACTTACTGATGTCTATGGAGGTATACTGCAGTCAAAATAAAAACATTACAAATGTAATCCTAGTTGTGTAGTAAACTCACATCCCCAAAAGTGATTGTACTCTTGGTTATTAGCACATGAACAAAAAGTGTAAAGGCTGTGAGGCTATTTAACAAAACATATCATTAAGTACAGAAAGAGAAAGGAATCTCTCTTATGAGAATATTCAGAACTCTTAAAGCAATCTCTCAACAGTAACTGAGTGCTGCTCTACACAAGTGCAAAACAAAACAGTCAAAAGAGCCCTGTCTGCCTCTAAACCCATTACAGATAAAGAGCTTTGGTACCAGCCTGCTTCATCCAACAAATTAAACACAGCCTCTCACAAGCAGCTCTTTCCCAGGAACAATTGCAAAGCAGATATTTTCGTATCTTCACTAAGGTTCATTGATTTCAGTAGGTGAAGGCAAGTAACCAAACAAGCTCAACTTACCAGTAGATTTGCCCCAGCAGAGCCAGAGTGAAGCAGGCCGAGTCTCCAAACTCAGTAATGATGTCATCTTGGCTCTTCTGTTTGTTCAGGACCCCTCCGGTCAGGATCTGCTCTCCCTCTGCCAACCTAGTGGAGAAAAACACAAATCAATCAAAACTGCAAGAAATTCGTAATCAAATTCATAAGATGACAATAACTGTGTTTAGAGCTGATGTCAATCTTGAACGAAGGTGAAGCTACTCCTGCCCCCTACTCCGCCCCCTGCCCTCCCACGTCTCACACACACACACAAGCGTGACTTTAGCACTATATTTAGTAACTTTCAGACCCCTTTAGCAGCTTTTTTCCATAAAAGGTACATACTGACAAACCTAGTGACTTTTTTGGATAAACCTTAACTGTCATTCAGTTGGAAGATGTCACCAGTACTGCCCCGCGAGCGCGAGGTCTGACTCTCCCAGTGCAGTATCACATCTCTCCGCGTTTATTCTGTGCAGTGAGCAGCAGAGAAGCAGCACATTCAGTTGGCCGTACCGCAGCCGACTTAGTGCTGGGCGGTATGACCAAAAATGTATATCACGGTATTTTTCAAAATTATACTGGTTTCACGGTGCATGACGGTATTTTTTTTTTCATGCATGACCGGGTGTTAACCATATTTTCTACTGATTGAGAGAGGAAAGACAGCACTGGAGAAATCTTCCAACTGAACCATAGCAAAGGTTTATCCAAAAAAGTTGCTAGGTTTGTCAGTATGAATATTCTATGGAAAAAGGTCTGAAAGTTGCTAAATCTAGTGCTAAAGTCGCGCTCGTGTGTGTGAGACGCGGGAGCTGATGGCAGGGGGCGGTGGATATTTGTGACGGTCAATGTGGATATTGTGGATTAGTTCTTCTGTGTCATCACGTTCTATTAGTTCTACAGCTTCAGTTTCGGAACTTTCACGCTTAGTAACACATACAGCTGTTCCCTCACCACAGTGCAACAGTGAAAAGGGACCCCTTTCAAACAGTGTAGCGTTCTGAACGTTGTTTAAGCGACATACACCGGTATTGCGGTAAAAAATTCTAAACTACATGTTTGTATTAAAGTAAAAATGGATGATAAATACGCCTTTTGAATGGAATTAAATGGCAAATACTTTGAGTGTCATTGTATTTATTTTCATATAAAAGGAACAGAACTGAAATTATATAATGTTTATCAGCAACAGAGCATGAGTGTGAATAGCGCGATATCCGCCTGTAAATTCGTTGGTATCTGTTCCACTTCGAGAGGTCAGAACTGTCCATCTTGACTGCACTTATTTCACTCCTCCCCTCACTGCAGCCGCCTACTCTCGCCCATCTCGAGGCTAGGTGCATCTCAAACGAGCCTACGGTCTTCAGCATAGGTTTGGAGGATTGTGAGGTATTGAGTATTGTGAAATTTGAATACAACTACTGAAATTTTACTATAGTAACAACCCTTACTCTAAGCTTTTGGAAGAGATAAACATAGATATAGACACAGGGATATGATGATGATGAGTCATGAGTTATGATTAGTTGGGGGAATAATTAGTCATCCATACTTGCTCAGTTCCACACAGCACTTGGCGAGGAGGTATTTGCATTGTGGCGTGGTGCAGCTGTGTCCTTTCAGGAGGTGGTAGGCCTTATACGCCTTCCCTGAACGGTAGTAGCACGTAGCCAGCAGGAAGAGCGCTTCTTCTGAACGGACTGATGAGGAAAAGAAAAAAAGAAAAGAAAATTCAGAGGAAGCTAAATTTAAGGCCAAGCAAAGAAAATGTAACTTCAATATGCGCTCTAAATATAAATGTCTTGTACATGTCTTTTCTTGTATTATTTAAAGTCTCAAAACTTGATTTTTAACAAAACTTTCAACAGATCTCAGGAAAAAAGAAGCTTATGGCTTGAATACCTCTGCTCCCAACCACTAGAATATGGAAATTATTTTTACTGTACCTTCTGATCACACTGCAAAAAAGTGATGTACTTCCTCAGTATTTTAGTTTTGTTTTCCAGTGCAAATCTCTAAAAAATCTTAAATCAAGATACATTTACTTGAGAAGAAAGATGACAAAATAAGTTAGTCTTGTCTTTTATCAATATAAAGTGAGTTTATGGTTAAAAGAACAACAAATATCTGCCCAGAAAAATCAACTTCATTCAAAGGGAAAACAAGTTTTCATACCCCAGTAACAGACATTTGTTTAAAGCATTATAACTCTCTTAATTTTGTTCAGTTTCTCAAAAAACAAGACACCATATGTTCAATTTGCACCTCAAGAAATTGTATCTCAATTTAGGGATGTTTAGCTATTTGTATTGGAAAACAAAATACAAATACTGATGAAGATATTCATGTTTTGCAGTGCATGCAACATTTAATGCCATGACCTCATGACTTTAATTTCTTCTCCAAAATGTTTAGGCTTTAATTTGTGGAAGGTTGAATTAAGACTTTTTAAGACCTGCAGAAACCCTGTATAAAATTAAATTCAGGCTTTAAAAACAACAATGCATGAAGCGCAAGTTACTTTAAACCATTTATCTTTAGGGGTAAAATCAATAAAAATGTCAGCTTCCATTTTGAGTCACACAAACTTGTTTTAATGCAATGCCTGAAATGCCAGCTCTGAAAGACGAGAGGAAATGGAGGATGTTGTCTGCCTGTATGGAGAACGATTTGTGCAATTACCCTCAGCATAGAGTCTCTCTGCCAGGAATACTGCATCTCGGTAGGCGTAGTGGTTCAGAGCATGCCAGACAGCAGCCTATGGACCAAAACACAACTGCTGTTACCTTCATCCCTTTTACAGTTGACGAAAAGGAGTATGCGTAACAACAACGATAAACCATAGCACTTTATGAATTAGGGTTGATGATTTTATTACCACCTGACAGCAAGTATACACTTCTGAACATCACCATTACAAATTAAATGGGCTCCCATATAAACAATGATACTGACTGCAGAGATTTTTACATTCATCATGTATATGAAATGATCTGCTGTCATGAAGTCACGTCTTGATCACAGTTTTAAGAAATGGTGAACGGTTTCAGACAGTATATACAAAGGCTGAAGATAAGGAGGGAAACCAGATGATGTTGACTGACAGATGAGATGCATTCTCTAGTTAGGCAGCTCGTTCTTCCTTTGAGACACAGCCAACATTGTACATACATTTGAACTGATGTCTGATGTTTTTGCCTGACAGACACACACAGGTTTAGCAGATGTGCTCGAGGAACCATTGGCTAGCTGGTATTTGACAAAGACTTATAAAAACCCACAACCTTTGACGTTTGTTGGCCCATTAAACACCATAACTTATACATTTAAAATTCAACCCTATAAGGAAATTATATGTTATGATTTTATCGCTGATGAGCTTCTATTTCAGACAACTAACCAGCTCCAGAAATTGCTAATGCACCAAATCTCTTCAAATGCACTAGTTTGTGCTAACTTATTCTTCATATATTGCGTGTTTGTGAATACCAGCCATCTCTGTAAACATTCAATTTCACGATTTATAATTATCCTCAACCCCGCTGATATTTTAACACTAGCGCCAAAACAAAACATAACTATCCCCACATAAATCCCAATAAATCAGATAGCTGGCTAACCTGCAAGACAACACATTAGCTTCCTTGAAAACTATTAACAAACAAACTGCCCTGAATTGACAAGCACTGAGTTTATTACAACAGCTATTGTAAATTAAAATAAAAGCAATGTGTGGTATGTTTAAAGGCAGGTTTTGTGTGAGGTAAAGGGCAGAGGCCGTTAGCATTAGCTGCTAACTGAGGCCACGGTGTAGCAGCGCTCAATCATCCGGTCTCTCGCGCTGGATAAAAGTCTTCTCCCGCAACTGGGTCCGCAACAGAGCGCTTTAACATTTAGCTCAAATACCTGGACAGGTTCCTGCAACACCGTCATTCCGTAGCCAGGCTCCTCTTCACCTCCTTTTTTGGTTTCTTTGCTCCTTCTTCAGTTGCTTTCTTAGCTCAGTATCCACTCCAGGCCAAAAGTAGCAAAACTAGCATCGAAGATTTGAACATTCCAACCGTTATCGGTGAATCCGGAAATGCCCGAACACGACCGATTCAAATACATACTTTACGATAAGGGCCGAAGGTTCTCGGAAATTGCCGATTAGGAAAACTAAATTTTCGGAATCATAGGGCGAAATGCAGGTAAAACTGACATAAAATGCCCACTACGTATAGAATGTTGTGAAGTTTAGAAAAGTTTGACTTTTATGTTGAATAATAACACTACAGGTTTTAACTAATGACAGCCTCGCTGACTGTCTAAGCTTTAACAAATTATAATATTAAACCTCAATACAACCCCATTTTTACGATATAAATAGGCAATTTCTTTATTTGTTTGTAAAACATAATCATATATAGTATTTATGGGGACCAAATAAGCTGGTGACAATGCAAGAACCAGTTAAAAGTTATTATTGCACCCCAAAAATTGAAAGCAAGCTAAACTAGCATAGCCTACTTTACCTAATCAGATATTCAGGTCGAGTAATACTATAACAATTACCTGAATGACATGTAATAAACAATACTATAGTGTGCGATACTATACATATACATATTCTAATGGAAAGATGGAAATGGAGAGAGTTATAAGTGTTCCGTAAGGCATCATCATCTTCAGTCTCACGTTCAGTCCAAAAATTGTGCATGTGTGTGTGTTTGGTTTAGGTATAGGCTACGTTATGGGGACAAAATGTTCCTACAAAGATGGCAATATCCCAAAACCTTGTCCTTGTAGGAACATTTTTTTGGTCCCAATGAGGAAAATTATAAATAATACAGAATTAAGTTTTTTGATAGTCTAAAAATGCAGAACGTTTTGTGTGATGGGTAGGTTTAGGTGTAGGGTTAATGGATAGTAAATACAGTTATAAAAACCAGTATGTCTATAGCAGTGGTTCCCAACCCTGGTCCTGGAGGCACCCCAACACTGCACATTTTGTATGTCTCCTTAATCAATCACACCTGATTCAGGTCATCAGCTCATTAGTAGAGACTCCAAGACCTGAAACTGGTGCGTCAGAGAAAGGAGACATGCAAAATGTGCAGTTTTGTGGTGCCTCCAGGACCAGGGTTGGGAACCACTGGTCTATAGAATGTCCCCATAAAACACAGAAACCCAACGTGTGTGTGTGTGTGATTTGAGCTAAAGGAGCACAAGTTATTATAGAATATGACAAACAGTTTCTGAGATTTCTGTCTTTCTTTAATAAAAAAAAAAAATAGATGATGGACTTGACTGGAAATAGGTGAAAGGTGGGGCTTACCAAGTGGATTTGTCTAAGAAGGGACTGAAATGGTAAGCCAATCTAATCACATCAAACATCAATTCAAACACCAATTTGAACATAAAAAGTTGTTAGTGTAATTCAGTAACAATTACAAAAATCAAAACTACACTTCGCTACATTTTTATGTGGCTTGGTCTGAAGATACTTGATCAGATCACCACACTCAGTGTGACACATTTCTCACTTTGAATTTCAGCCTGAAGAAGAGAATGAAAACAATAAGACCCCCCTCAAACAGAAACATAAATATTCCCGTGTCCGTGAAACAGATGTCTTCTCAGATGTCTTTTCCCCCAAGGGGACATTTAGTGATTATGATATCTTGGCCATCTGTATTTCCCAAATGTCAGACAAGAATTCTAATACTGAACCGCTCATACAATCTTTTCAATGCAATGACTTGGGGGTTTCAGTCCAAATACATGTCTTTTTAAAGGGGTCATATGATGCGATTTCATTTTTTCCTTTCTCTTTGGAGTGTTACAAGCTCTTGGTGCATAAAGAAGATCTGTAAAGTTGCAAAGACTAAAGTCTCAAATCCAAAGAGATATTCTTTATAAACAAAGAAAACAAAAATAAAGACTTTATTCCACATTTCCGTCTCTACTGCATCACTTGTGGTTCACAACAGTATCTTTTTTATTGAGATAACAATAGGGGAATACAAAGACATTTGAATCTGTAAAACAATAAAACCAAAATTCTGCATCTTATATCACATATCAATCATGTTTCTAATACATCAAGTATTCTTTTCAGCAGCTTGGATGTCTTTACAGCTTTTCGATTGTTCTGTATTGAAGTTAGAGAGTCGTAAAAAATCTTCAGATCAGTGGAAAATAGTCTACCATTTGGTACAGTCGATATACATTTTGCTTTATGTATATGATATTTCCCTAATAGAATAAGAAGTTTAATTATATTATCCATTTCCAATAATCGTACAGCAGTGTTTTGCCAATGTATTAGTAGCAGTAACATGGCATGGCATTGCAACATTTGTGTGTTGTTGTTTTTGTGAGCTAGTTGTTAGTTGCTTTGTTATTTATGTGCATACAATACAGATACTGTAACAATATACTATATACAATATACATATACTGTACAATTAATGATTTACAGTTTGGGACTTTCCAGGAAGTAATATAACTTGTCTGATCCCCTCTAGGTTGACAGTATTGATTTTCTCATACTATGCTGACAATTAACTATGGCTTGATATCAATGATTGGTGAACTAATGAGGAAAATAATGTTGAATTTGCAAAAACTCAGGCATGTTCATTGGTTAAAGAATTTCCACAATTTTCAACAACATATTTTCAAATCCATTTTATATAACCAACTAAATAATATGCTTAAATGAAAAGTAAGATTGCTGCCCCAACAAACACTGAATTCCAGCAACTGTAGCAGAGTAAAAAAGACAGCTGGTTCAAAACATACAATCCAACAGACAAATATGCAATGTTTTTCCTGCTGTTTGTCAGGACAGTGTGAACTTGCCTTTACAGTGCATGCAGATCTGCTCCATTAGATGGCACTAGTGCTATTCATAATGCGTCTCCTTGTCTGCATCTCTATTCTGACTGTTCATATGCTAATTCTATACAATATCACTTTTATATGCAGAAAACATTGATCTATACAGATATTACAGACAAATACAGACATTTTATATGTTTTATGTAAGCATGATGATATGACAAAATAAATATTTACATTCAGATTTTGCATTTGGCGATAGATATGAGAATACAGTGGACACAAAGAGTGTGGTATATAGTTTAAAGGAGTAGTTAACATAAAAATGACTATTTGCTGAACATTTACTCACCTTAAGGCCATCCAAGGTTTAGATCAGTGGGTTTCTTCATCAGAACAGATTTGGAGAAATTTAAGGTTTGCTCAGCAATGGATCTTTTGCAGTGAATGTGTGCCGTCAGAATGAGAGTCCAAACAGCTGATTAAAACTTTTAAATAATCCACACGTAATCCACATGACTCCAGTCCATCTGTGTATCTATGTTTGTAATAAACAAATCCATCATTAAAAAATTTTAACTTAAAGCTGTTGCTGACTCTCAATCTGCTTGAACTCTTATTCTGACGGCACCCATTCACTGCAGAGGACTGGTGAGCAAGTGATGTAATGCTAAATTTTCCAAATCTGTTCTAATAAGGAAACAAACTTCTCTACATCTTGGATGGCCTGAGGTTTAAGCAAATAAAATAAAAAATTAAGTATAAGGCTTTTCTTTATCGGAGTGTCTATTTACACTAAGTGCAAATAGCCCGTTGTTGGCAGAAGCTATTTACACCAATGTGTGATTGGGCTAGTCAACACTCCAAAAGACGATTGTCAAATAACAGCTCCAGTGGTGTAGGTGGTCAAGTGTGTATTGTAGTTATTTTTGACGCGATCGACCTGGGTTCAAATCCGCCTTTGCCGAACTTTTTTTTGTCCCTTTTCAAATCTCATATCACATCAGAAAGGCATTTATTTTCAATAAAAATGAAGGAAATAATTGAAAGTTGAAAATGTATCTGGTAGGGTGTAGGGAGGGCCTTATTGTCCCAATAAGGTGGCATTGGCATCCATTTAAAAATTTGAATTAAAATGATAATTTACACATTATTATTGAATACTGTTTTATAATGTACTACAATACCGAGACGTAGACAATTGCCACTATTTGCAATAAGTAATAGCAAAAAAATAGAATAAAAAACAAAAAATAGTAATAGCAGAAAATCCTGCTATTATTTGTAAATAGAATCTATAGCTATTTATATATCGCATACTGCTATTTTCACTTAGTGTAAATATAATCCATTGCTATTTGCACTTAGTGTAAATAGCATCTATCGCTAAGAAAATATGCTATTTAGACTGAGTGTAAATAGCATCTATCGCTATTTACACTCAGTCTAAATATATGCATTGATATTCATTGATATTATGCAATGACACAGAAGTGTTTAAGTTTAAGGGGCCACTGTATATTGGCAAATGCATTCCACTACTCCAGGCTTTTTTGAAGGCAAGATGCATCCTCTTGGGTCTAATAAAACGTAATGAAAGTTCCTTGTAGGTTGAAAGAGTATCTCAGATTCTGCACTCTAAATTTACTCTCCTCAGTTAAAGTGACACACTTAATTGATTGGAGTTGGGATGAACTCCAGCACGCGATTGAGGATACTGGGATACGATCCTAGGGCACACCAGCACTGATGATGTGACATGCTCAGCTGGGATGATGTGACACTGGGTCGATAAGTAATTTAACTGTGGTATGTTCAGCTGTGCGCTGCATTTACAACATTTAGATAGCGCAACACTTTTAGATCAGGTCTGGTAATTCACATGTGAACATGAGCCAAAACCAATGCAATTCTGCACCATGTCGGATTTAGAATGAAGCTGGCCTTCAAAGCATATTACAGTTTACTGCATTTTAAATGAAAGAAAAGTAGCTAGTTTTAAACATTACAATGTCTGCATGCATTCCTTTAAAAAATAGCATTTTTAGCTGACCCGTTCTTGAATATTTTTAGTATAATATATTTTATTCATTAATATTAATCTTTAATGACATTGGAGATTATTTCAAGCCATGTTCCTGGAAAATCCAGACTTTGTTTCCTCTGGTTTTTCATGATGTCTGGTACCTGGTAATGAGATCCATTTACATGCTACTCTACATTTCACTTGGTGGCACTGCAGAACCACGTTCGGCTCAGTCTGATGAGTCACTGATTCTGAACTTCGGCTTCTAAGGGTAATGGAACATGTTAGCGATTACAGCTTTATGTATTAAACATAGTTTTTGAGAATAGCTATATGCCTTGAGGGCGCATGGACTTTTGGGAGAGAGGAAGAATGGCTCACTGATTTTCATTAAGGTTTGGGAGAAGTTCATCGGGACGCTTTTTGCTTTGAATCTGCTTTCTCTTAGAACTAATTACATTTTCTTAACCGAATTTGTAATGATATGGTGGTTAACAGTGGTTCGATGATGGTATATAAGATGCCTCAACAACAAGTCAGTTTTACAAAAACAACACTGATTCACACCAAATGCTTGCAGACAGTCTTTCGTGACTCACTGGGAATAAACATTTTATTGTAGGTTCATGTTTATAATATCTATAACTCAGACCTTTTTGGTGAATTTATTACATATTTTGGATCATTTGTACCTGCCAGCAAGAGCGTACTACTTTCAGTTCAGTTTGACATATTTTATCATGTTTAAACCCATTCTTCACTGCTCCACAATTACTGAACAAAATGTGAAAAAAGTCTGCAGATTCTGTATGCCTGCATATGGGCTGAGAGAATCATATGAAAACATTGTTATTGTTCAAAGATGTTTGATGTTGCATTACCATCGACTTGCACTCCCCATGAGAAGCTTTTAAAAAAAAATTATTATTAGATGTTGCAGATGATATTTTCCTTTTTAGATGTAATGGCCTAAATTTGGTCCCACTGGTATTTGTTTATGCTCCAAGACATCAAACAAAAGAAAATCAATTAACGAACAAAACCAGCACTAAGAAAAGACACATTTGGCATCAGATCTAATCATTCTGAGATACAGCAGACCTCAATCACTGTCACAAATCACCCCACCAAATGTTGTTGTTTTGTGTTAAATACAGTAAATGTGGTTTTACTTTGTTCTCTTTGGTTTTCTTTGGGCTTGTTATCCATTCATGGGAAAGAAAAATTAATCTCAAATCCATATGCTGTGAGTGTGGCTATTTCAGAGCATCATAAAACCAGCAGGTCCATTTCTTCCCACGCCAGGCTTCCTCATTCAGCTGCCCAGTTATGATCAAGGCCCAAGCCGTCTGGTTCGCTCCATGCTGCCCCCTGTGACATATAACGGCAATAGCTTCTGTTGATATTGCTCATGATGAAATCAAACATCTTATCCTAAGCCATCACTTTAATAAATGACTAATCCCATAATGCATAGCGAATGTTTGCCCCCGTGTTGGTCAAAATATAATTAGATGCATAACACAACTTATTTTAATTATTATTTAGATTATGTGTGAGGGAGAACAAGAAATTCTTTAAATCTGACTAAACCTTCATTTGGAGACATTAAGGGATGTCCTAAAATGTCAAGATGATTCATTATATATATATGTATAAAAATTGAAATGAAATCCTTCTATTGAACACAAAAGAAGATATTGTGAAGAATGTTGGCAACTAAACAGTTGACAGTAGGCACTGACTTAAAAATAACCCCATTTTGGGGTCATTAACTTTTTCAAATTGAGCCTGTTTGTAATGCCTGTTTTTTTTTTTTTTACTTTTGACAACTTAAGGCTTAATTAATATGGACTACTCATATTATGTAAGGGAAATTAAACAGCAGTGTTATTTAGCCAGGAAACCATGACCTGTGGAGGTGGGACCATGAGTGGCTCTTATTCAAATGGGAGCAACACAGTTTTACATCGCCAGAAGAGTGTCATTGGGCACTTTGAGATCATATCAAGCTAGGAGAACTTGTTCCTGGATCCATTTTACAATTCATGATTACAAATGGGAAATCAAGGCCAAATTAAAAGCAGCTTGTAAGTGTATTTATTTCTTGTCTCAGTGTTTAGCGCAGTTGTCGTTGCTAGGAAACGCTTGTTTTGTCTAACACCGAGGATGAAATTATCATCTGTTCTCAGGCATCTGCTTGCTCTGAATTCACTGGTTAGCACATCCCTCAGCACATTTGTGACCCTGGACCACAAAACCAGTCATAAGGGTAAATTTTTTGAAATTGAGATTTATACATCACATGAAAGCTGAATAAATAAGCTTTCCATTGATGTATGGTTTGTTATGATAGGACAATATTTGGACG